>NW_009719326.1:0-528 GCF_000703405.1 Apaloderma vittatum | reverse complement strand
GTTTGGTGACAGGAACGAGCTGCCATGTTTTTCCAGCTGCCGAAAGCCCTGACAAAGTGGGCCCGGTGGTTGGGTGTGAGCACAGCATGGCACAGCCTGTTGGGCCCCCACCCGCCACCTTCCAAAGGTTATTTCTAAGAAGACAACAAAATGACACAAAGGTGATAAAAGGGGTCTTGGCACTGCGCAGGGGAGCTGCTCACTTGCAGCACCGGCTTTTTGCGGGTGCGCTGTGAACCCCAGCACGGGGAGGGCCCTGTACAGAGCTCATCAATGACCGGCAATAAAATTCGGATCAACTCTGCTTGTGCTTGGCCCGGCCCCTGCACAAGGAATCAGCTTCTCTACTGCCTGAGCAGGCCTGAAAACATTTCTTTTTTGGCAGTGCTTTCCAACAAACAGCAAATCCTTATGATTTCTTCTTGGCACCGACTGAAGCATTTTTGCAGTGCTTGATTCTCTCTGTGGAGATTCAGAGAAAGGCTACCCCCGTTTCTAGGAATCTCGACGAGCACAGGTCGTTCCCTC
>NW_009719325.1:1045-1253 GCF_000703405.1 Apaloderma vittatum | reverse complement strand
TCCGCAGAAGCCAGAAACAGGTTGTGAAAAGAGATACGGGATAAAAGTACGGGCAGGGTAAAGAAAATCCTCCTTTGGGCTGAGGAGCGCGCGCTCCGCCGCTTCCTTTGCGGTGGATTATCCTTGTGTGTGTTGCATTGGAAATGATCCCATTAGCGCTGTGCTCTACTGATCTAATTTGCTTCCTCCAGAACCTGAGGCTCTAGCG
>NW_009719325.1:690-990 GCF_000703405.1 Apaloderma vittatum | reverse complement strand
CATAGGGGTGGTGGGGCTGGGCTGTGCCACAGCTCTCCTCGCCCGTAACGCCGCGTGGAGAGGCCTGAGCTGGGCACCGAGCACTCCCGCAAAGGGACGTGCACTCGTTTGGTCTCGGTCTAACGTCGGGTTTGCAGGTGGGGAAACTGAGGCACGGACAAGGGAAGCGGCACACCGGGGCTGTGGCTGGGGAAGAGGTTGGGATCTGCTGCTGGAGGTGCTTCCTAAGAGAAACCTCAGCCCTTGTGAGCGGGTTGGGACCCCAGGGGTTGCCTGGCCAGTGGTGGTTGGGCAATACTC
>NW_009719325.1:345-622 GCF_000703405.1 Apaloderma vittatum | reverse complement strand
GGCTTCCCGTCAGCACATGGTGAGGCCAGGGCAGCTCCAGAGCTCGTGCTCACCCCACGCTGATGGTTTTATCCCTTTTGCCCCTGTGCAAAGGTTGAAAATCCCACGTGCACGCACAAGTGGAAGCACACGCTGCGGTCGTGGCACACCCCAAATCTTGCTGAACGCAGGCAGCTGCGCCAGGGTCCCGCTCAGCACAGAGCACAGCTGGGCGTGAGGAGCTGGGGGTGGAAACGGGGGGTCGCTGCCATGCATGAGACCAAGGGAACGCGGGCCG
>NW_009719325.1:0-335 GCF_000703405.1 Apaloderma vittatum | reverse complement strand
AAAGCCCCAGCCAGAAGGGAAACGTGGGACAGCTGCTGCTCTCTGGGAGTTCGTTAGTGATATTAATGACTAATCGCCCACTTGCCCCTGTTTGCATCCCTTCTGTAATTGATAAATCTGTCAGTTCAGCGGTGCTGGAGCCCAGGCCGCTCCTCCTGTCAGGTCTCAGCCCAACTGTGCCCCTGTGAAGCTCTGTCCCTCGATGGCAATGGGCAGCAGAAGCCCCTGCCGAGCCCCACTCCCCGCTGTGACTTCCCCTCTATGTTTGCAGCCGGCTCTCTCTCTCTCGAAAGAGAAATATTTGTCCAGGCGCTGCCTCGATCCATTATCACAAA
>NW_009719324.1:0-2105 GCF_000703405.1 Apaloderma vittatum | reverse complement strand
TTGCGGAGTCACAGGTCAACAAGCTCCGAGCGAAGAGTCGGGATTTTCATAGAAGGATAGAAGAGGAAGAGTGAAGATGTTGTGAGGCAACAAAGTGACCTGGGGGCTGCACAAAATGTGAACCTCTCGGTCGCTTTCTTCTGCAAGAAGTCTTTGTACCCACCTCAGTGTCTAGAGAATAAAGACTGTAGATCCCTAAGCATAAGCCTATGAAAAGTGCCTCCTTTGTTTGTTTTTCTTTGTTTCATTGGTTGTTTGTTGTTTTTATTGTTGTTGTTTTTTTCAGCATGGGATATTGCACTGTGGAACAAATATTCTTACTTTTCTTTGCTGGGGAGGGGAGAATCTCCTTCAAACTCTGGACTGAGATTTCTCTGTGGAGACTAGTGATAGTCCAGCCTTGTTCTCTTCTGTCTCCACCATCTCCTTGCCCTGCTCCTGTCCTCACATTGTCTTAATTTTTCCCCATTGTTATTTCAGTACATCTTACTTCCCATATATAGAGGCAAGAGAGGTTGGTTCCTTTCCTTTTTCTTTTCCCTGGAAGTCACCTACTCTAAGCACCAGTCTTGGAGTAAATCATCAGAAGTCAGAGCAGAATACGCTGCACCACAAAGGACTGGCGGTTCCTTGGCAGAGATGATTTTTGGCACACAAAGAACTCTTGCAGCACACCAGTTGTGCCCCTAAGTGGAGCTCTCTCTCCTGCCTTAGGTTCCCTCAGCTGCTCTCACCACCTGCTCCTAGCTTCTCAGCAGTGGACAAATCTCTGAGCCCTGCCTGGGGCCAAGTGCTGGAAGGACTGTCCTAGGGCCCATTTCTCACACACTTGTGTGGCACCAACACACCTCCTCAACACACCCCCTCAAAGGTCAGCCTTGTCACTCTCGCACAACAGGCTGCACAAAGCATTGCCTCAGACCAGAGAAATGAAGAGAAATGGTGGTTGTGCCTCTCTTTTCCTTCCTCACATATCTCTACCTCACCTTCTGTCCCACCTACAGGCTAAACAGACAATATATTTCTGAGGGGCAGGGAAGGGGCTGTAGGAAAAAGGGAAGATGGAAATTGTCAAACACTTCTTCCTTCCTTCAGGCCCTGACCCAAACTGCAGAGGACCAGTGGGCACCTCCAACTGCCAAGTCTCCTGTGCTCTATCAGCTGTCTCAGGTGAGTTATTCAGATGCATTAAGCTGTGCCTCTACTTTGGGTGAAGGACACAGGAATAATACCAAGGTATGTTGAAGACACGCCCACAAGTGTATGCTAGGCTGTTATTTTCATAGAACCAAGAGACCTCTTAACTCCTAAGTAACTTTTGTCCCTTATTTGCACAGAGACAACACAGTCTTGGAGGATTTTCTCAGAGAATCAAAGGCTGCAGGGCTGTGTATACAGTGAATCAAACAGAAATTAGCAGTAACTGAGGACTATTAAGTTAATTTGGAAAAACTTTCAGCAGTATCACCTTATGCAATCCAGTGTTGCAACTCTGCCCCTGTCTCTGGCTACTGGTGTGGGCTGAAGGGACATGAGCTGGGCAGAAGATGATTGTGCCCAAGACTGAAGCAGGCAGCCCCTGAACACCTTCCACTGTGAGTTGCTTACAATGGTTTCAAGGGAGAGCTTACCAGCGGAGCACCTCGGGGTGATGGGAATTGGTAAGGACTGACACTATCTGCTTGATCTAAGCTTGCAGAAGTCAGTACCAGGGGCTTTGTCTCCAGAGACAAGCTCCCACTGCTGGGAATTTGCAACCAACAGCTCCACGGCTGTATGCCTATGACAGCAATGTCCAGAGGGGTCTTACCTTCCCTGTCCCCCAAGGGCAGCCTCACTGACACACCAGCTCTCACAAGGACGTCCAGCCTGTGCCCGGTGTCACTAGTGAGCAGTGGGGAGCAGAACCTCTGTCAGTGTGGTCTGAAGACAGAGAGGGTTCCTTAGGAGTAGACCTTATTTTCCAGTCACAAGAACCTTAAGAAAGGCACTCCACAAATTGTACAGATGCCAGAACAGTCCTCCCTTCTCATGACACGGCACAACTTTTCCCCATAATTCCCTAGCAGAGTTCCAGCCTTGCTCATCCCTCCCTTCCCCTACAC
>NW_009719323.1:0-211 GCF_000703405.1 Apaloderma vittatum | reverse complement strand
CTGGACTGCCCCATAGGGGCAATAACTGCCCCAAAGTGACCCATAACTGCCCCACAGCGACCCATAACTGCCCCATAGTGACCCATAACTGCCCCACAGCGACCCATAACTGCCCCAAAGTGACCCATAACTGACCGATAGTGACCCATAACTGCCCCATAGGGACCCATAAGTGCCCCAAAGTGACCCCTAAGTGCCCCCCAGCGCCCCA
>NW_009719322.1:0-214 GCF_000703405.1 Apaloderma vittatum | reverse complement strand
GGATCAGATCCCTCCATCACCTTTCTCCCAGCCTGGAAAGGTTGTTTTCCCATAAATTGCCACTGTCACCTTGTGGGTGCCAGGGAGAGGGTCCCACAACCAGATTATCCCACTGTGGGAGCCCCCGCATCGGGCTCAGCCCTCAGCCCGTGGGGCTGCTATCACCCAGCCATGAATTGCCCTAAAAATTAGCTTGAAGCTCCTTGACAATTTG
>NW_009719321.1:0-218 GCF_000703405.1 Apaloderma vittatum | reverse complement strand
GCTGGGCACTAGTGAGGGCGTCGCATCTGGCTCCCCGACTAAACCTCCCCGTGCAGGGGCCGGGCGACGCGGGTGGAGCGTGTGTGCGGTTGAAGACGGCGCTTTTTTCCTTTTTAACCAGCTGGGTTGGTTTTTTGTGTGTGTGACGAGAACTAACCCAGGGGGACGCTTTTAACAACAGCCTTGCTCGCTGAAGCGAGGCCTCGCCGTGGCTCCTG
>NW_009719320.1:2642-5749 GCF_000703405.1 Apaloderma vittatum | reverse complement strand
GGGAGCAGATGTGGGAACTGGCTGTGCCCGGTTCTCAGGATGGAAATGGATTTTTCCTTTCCCACCCCCCAGCATCAATCACTTTTTCTGTTTGGTTTTAGCAAAACCAGAGAGGAAAAAAAAAGCAAGATTCACCAATGCAAAGTAACATGAGCCGTGAGCCCCAGTCCTAAACTCATGGCCAGCTCTGGCCAGGCTCTGTGTGCTGCACTGTCACCCTGCCCACAGAGCCATGTCCTCCGTGGATCTCAGACCCCCCCAAAAGCCCCAGAACAATCCATCCTCGGGTTTGGATGGGCTTCATCTGGGCCAAGATAAAGCCTGGCAAACCACGCATTGCTGCACTCCCAGCAGGACGAGCAACACAGGGTGTCACCTACAGCCCTGGGACATGCCCACGGAGCTGACTGTCTGGGTCCTGGCTACCCACCTGCAGTTACAGGGATTATTGCACCTTGTTTTGCAGGGACTACTCCCGAGCTGGTGTAGGCACAGCTCCCAGTGGATTCCCCGTCCTGTGCCGAGGCCAGCTGCTCTCTGTGGAGAGCTCGTCCAACCAGCTGCAAACCAGCTGCAGCAGCCAAGAACCGCATCTTGCCAGAGGACATGTGCTCCCCGCAGAGCCGACCCGCATCAACGGCTGTGCCCTGCACAGTCCCCACTGGCACAGCGGCCCTGGGGTGCTGGGGGCTGCTCTGTGGGGCAGAACAGCTCCAGGATCCTGTGGGACTTGCAGAGAGGAGCTGCAACACCGACATCAGCCAGAGGGACTCATGCCGTGCTAGTTCCCAGCCTAAAGAGGCTACAGCCAGGCCAGCACCCCAGAAAACGCACCAAAGCCTGGAGAGACAGGGCAGGGGGGAAACTCCTGGGGCTGTACCCTTTTGGGGGCGCTAGGAGAGGAAATGGCCACTCTGCTGCCTGCCCAACACCAGCTTTCCACCAGCACAGCACCATCTGCCTCCAGTTCAGGATCAACCTGGGGCCACACAGGCACCACAGGAATCCGACAACAGCTCCAACTCTGCTCGTGTCCCTTCCCCATGGCAAAGCAGCAAGACAGACCTATCCCCCGCCCCCAGCCTCTGCCGGGCAGCCGTGGGAAGCTGCACGCCCAGCCGTTACCTTTTCAAGTGCTCCAGCAGGAAAAGGAAGGTGATGAGGTTGGGGTCAGGCAATGAGCGGAGAAGGTGCATCATGCAGTTCTCCTTGGCAGCAGGATCTGAGAGGGCTGGAGACAAGGAGGGAGAAGGGTCAGGACAGGGGCCAGTGACATCTTGTATAGCAGCAGGACCCACCACAGTCAGATGCCTCCTGGCAGCCAGCTCTGGGAAGCAGCACTACGAGCCCTGAACCGGCCTAGAGCCAGCATGGACAGCCAGGACCGAGTGGGCCAGACCCTCAGGAGTCTCCCATCCCAGAGCACACGACGCCAAAGAGACCCACGCTTGTCTACCGACCCCTTCCCCAGCCCCGAGTCCTTACCGATCCCCTCCATGAAGGCGGGGTAGAGTCTGTCAGTGAGGAGGGGCTCGGGCAGCTCACGGAAGTACAGCTTCAGCGTGCCAGCGATAGCATTGATGTCCATGTCACTCAGCATGACCAGGATATCCTTGTTATCTGTCCAGAAAGCACACACACATGACAGCTCCTGTAGCTCCTTCCCCTCCAGGTCTCAGTCCCTTGCATCACCCCAGCTATCGGGGCAGGGGCCAGCCGGCGGGCAGGGACAGCACCACCAGGTACACAGCCCCGTTTAGCCAGGCTGGGGCTGGGAAGAGCCAAGCTTTTCCCACCCAGCCAGGCAACAGGACACAGAACAATTTGAAAATCCATTTGCAACGTTGGCCTGACTCAGTGTCTCCCAGGAGCCAGCCAGGCGCAGCGGCAGCAGCTCTGAGACTCACAGGCACAAACAAGACTGGGACCTCAGGGCGTTTGCTTTCCCAGCTACACCCTCCTCCTCTCCCCCAGCCCCTTCCTGGGCACACCGGTACATTTTGCAGGTGTGCAGTGCAATAACCAGACTCTGGGCTTGTGGGGCAGAAGACCAGGCAGCAGGGCATCTCGGTGCATGTGAACCCTCCCAAGGGAACATGAGGCAAAGGGCAGCCATCCCTTAGGACACTCACTTGCATCGAAGACAGCTTTCAATGCCTGGATGTCAGTGGCGACGCCAGAAATCCTGTAGATGCCAACCTCTTCGATGCCTCTCTTCTCCACCTCCTCGATGCACTGGCGCACGATGTAAGGCACCTTGGAGCGCTCCCGCCTGGCTCAGAAAGCAAAGCTGTGAGCAAAGATTCCTGGAGGAACCCTGTGGTGGCCATCCCAGTCCTGCAAACCCTGAGCCAGGGGCAGGACAGGTGGGAAGGGAGCAGAGCGAAAGCCAGGCTCCCCGCTGTTGGTGGGAGCAAGGGGACATGCTGCAATCCCACACCCACGGGGACTGGAGCGCATCAACCCTGCACGTACTTTGTCACGACGCTGATTTTGACCCCGAAGACGCCAGTCTGCTTTTTGGATGGTGTCCTCTTCAGGCTCATGTCTCTGCTCGTGAACTTCATGGAGAACTCCACCTTGATCTGGAGGAGACAGGGGGTGAGTCCCAGCAGCCCGGCCACGGCCTCTCATGAAGGCACGGCACAGCCCCAGGGAAGAGGCTGCCATCAAAGCAATGCTTACCCCGTTCATCTCAATCACGTCCATGTGCCAGTTCTTCGTCTGCACAGCCTGCGGGTCCAGCTGCAGGGAGAGATGCTGTGTGAGTTCCACGGGGACACAGCCCCAAGCCAGACCCAAAGCCCCTAGACGGTGTGGGGCACGGGACATTATTTTCTGTGGCAACATGCTGCCCGTGGCAGGGGGATGGAGAGGAGAATGTTTGGGATCCCTCTGGCCATGCCCTAAAGCCAGGTGGGCTCAAACTCCCCAGGCAGTGCTTAAAGCAAGGCAGCACTTTAACCCGCACCCGAGTGGCAAGAAATTTCCAAGAAATTAGGACTATTCCTGGCGGCAGATTGGTGAAACAGAACTAGGGCAGCGTTTTCCGTGCAGAAAAACAACATCTCCCCATAGCCAAGGCTATTTATAACCCCTGGGAATGA
>NW_009719320.1:2247-2559 GCF_000703405.1 Apaloderma vittatum | reverse complement strand
CAAGTGGCCAGGCCACTTCCGAGCCCCTGGGCTGGGCAGATGCGGGGGCAGTTGCCTTTTGGGGCTTTTTTAGTCCCCAGCTGGTAGCATCGATCCAGTCCCATCGATCCCTGTAATGCACATGGCGGGCAGCGGGGCAGAGCCCGGCACTAATGTCCCCTCGGGGAAGGGGATGGGATGTGGGGGCTGGCAGGGCCTCCTAAGGCCGGCAGCTGCCAGGCAAGGCTTGTGCCAAGCGTGTAGGGTCACTCCTCAAGGACACGCGAGTTTCCTACAGCTGCTGCTTTGGGAGATGCTCCGGGGGAGCAGCAA
>NW_009719320.1:2004-2230 GCF_000703405.1 Apaloderma vittatum | reverse complement strand
GAGCTGCTGTTCTCCTGCCTCAGCCTCTGGCTGCCTGTGAATACACCGCATGTTGTGATGGCACCTTGGTATCCCTTCATGTCCCTTCTTGCACACCGGGATGCTCCTGAGGATGAGCTTGAGCTGCCCTGGCTCTTGGCACAGACCCAGCACCATGACATCACCTCACACCCAGTCCCGCGCCACGGTGAGCCCAAGCAGCTCCTCGGCGACTGTGGTACCACGG
>NW_009719320.1:0-1519 GCF_000703405.1 Apaloderma vittatum | reverse complement strand
CCACGGGCTCCCCTGCTCTGCAGAGTGCGTTTAATTGCAACCACCACATACGATTTCCCCTTTGCCGTCCCCTGGGTCCCCCCCGGCTCTGATGGCCCTGGCAGCTCACATCTGGAAAGGCTTTAGCAAGGCTCTGAAGAAAGCTTTAATAAAAGCCAGGTTGGCTGCCGCCAGCGCCATAAACCTTACCCTGAGCATTCTGCTTCCCCACAGCCGCTTGCCCCTGGTCAGGCATCTCCCCCAGTCAGCTCCCCTCAGTGTCCAGCACGGCTCCGAATTCGGGTCATTTCAGCCACTGCCACCAGCCCAAACTCCCTTGCTGCTGGGGCAGGTCCCCATGAGCCCAGTTGTGACTTGGCTCCAGTGCTCCTCCAGCCCTGCCTGCTGGCACCCCGCACAGCAGGCAGCACCCCACATGCTGCCTGCACCCTGCAGAAAGCAAAGCCACGGCCAATGCTTCGTCTCCAGGCGTGGGAGGGCGGATGGGAGCATCTACCCACAGAGCCAGAGGGAGCTCCTGCCCACACAGTGCTGGCAAACACCCTGCCTCAGCTACCACTGTCTCCTTCTCCCCGAAAGGGAGCTGCCTTGCTCCAGCTCGACGTGGAGATGTCCCATGTCCGTGGGGAATTTCTGGCCTGAGAGCCCCAGGGAACAGCTTCCATGCCAGCGCTGTGCGGGATGGCACAAGTGACATGTTTTTTTTTTGCTTCTCTTCGGCAGGTCGGCTGCCTTCAGACACTGGCCAGTCCCTGGGAAAACTGCTCATCCAGGTCACCAGCACCTCTCTGGGCTGCTCCCTCCTGCATCTCGGGGGACTCTCAGCAGAGGTGGTGTCCATGCCCAGGCAGCATCTGCTGTGGTGCCACTCATCCACGGTGAGGTGAAACACTCCCTGCTCCTGGCCACATCCTGGGATTTTATCCTCAAGACACCTCCAGGCTGTGCACTGTGGATACAGCTCCTGCACAGGCAACCCCAGCTGAGACAGTCCCTGGTGGTGCTGGGTCCCCAGGGCTGCCAGGTGAGGAGCTACAACAGCTCCAAACCCTCACAGCAGCTCTCCAGTGCCCTGAGCGCCGCGCAGGGCAGGGGCTGCCAGGCTGGGCATGACACTTCCTCATGCCTCACACCCATGAGGTCACCCAACCATCAGCCCGGGGTGAAGCCATCGGGAACAAACTGGTGACTCAGCCAGTGAGGCCATCTCCACCACAGCCCTAGGGAGCGGGATCCCCGGGGGAAGCTGCTACAACCAAGGTTGCTTCCCACCAGCACAGCACCCATGGGCACCCCAGCCCAGCCTCCCACGGCTGCAGCCTCCACACTAGCAAATGCCGCTGGCAGCAAACCACAGCCTCCGAAAAAAGCGGCGATTTACAGTCCCATCCCAGAGCAAGCCAAGAAGCAGCAGGCACCCATACACCAGGGCCTCATCCTGCCCCTGCAGCCCCAGCACCTCCCGGTGGGCAGCAGGCAGGGAAGCTGGTGGCCACGGCTGGGGATGTGTGGGGCTGGG
>NW_009719319.1:0-239 GCF_000703405.1 Apaloderma vittatum | reverse complement strand
ACCCTGACAATTCTATGGTTCTGTGATTCTATCATGTCCAATCTCTGTCTATCGCTGCCAGGCCCAGTTCTGAACCCTGAGCACTGCATCGAGACACCTTTGGAACGCACCCAGGGATGGCGATTCAACACTTCCTTGGGCAGCCTGTTCCTGTCCAACTCGTCTTGGTCATTCCCTGAGCAGTGTTTCTGTCCCATTCTTTGCCACACGGTCACGAGGACGCTTTGACCTGTCTGTCC
>NW_009719318.1:509-792 GCF_000703405.1 Apaloderma vittatum | reverse complement strand
CCCCTTCTTTGGGGTGTCGGGGCAGCTACAAAGAGACTCAGAGCTCTGCCCTCGTGTCGGCCACGAGCCGTCCCCGCGTCCTGCTTCCCCCTTTCCGTGCCATCCTCGCAGCTTCTTTTTTCTCTGGGTCGGGACGAGTCGTGTCACCTTGACTCACCTCTCTGTGTGTCTCTGTCCCTGCTGCCCGCCCGCCCTGGCCGGCCTGCCCGCTGTTGCAGGATTTGGAGGTTAGCAGAATGGTTTTTACCCCGGCTTTGGGATGGCTCTGGCTGCCGCCTCGTTT
>NW_009719318.1:0-418 GCF_000703405.1 Apaloderma vittatum | reverse complement strand
ACCCCCCGCCGGGGTGTGCTCGGGACGAGGAGAGCACCGAATCCTCACCCCAGCTCGACTCCACCCTCCTTGCCTGCGGGCTGAGCAGCTTAATTGAGTTCAGACTCGTTTTAATGTTTAATCATTTTCATGTTTAATCATTTTAATGTTTAATCGTTGAGCAAATAACCGAAGGGAACTGGGAGAGGAGGGTGCTGGTGGGGGGAAAACCCGTTCGCCCCTGAGCTCCAGGCAGCGAATCAAACCCCAAGAGATGAAGCATGTGTGTGCCTCCCTGCCTGCGCTGCATGTTGAGGGGCGATCTCTGCTCCTCACCCGGGCTGGGGAAGCACCGACACCCCCCGAGGGAGGGTGTTTAGGGCGCTTAATGCTTTTTTTAACACCTTTTTTCCAACCAAAACGATGGAGCAAGGGCTGC
>NW_009719317.1:9671-19232 GCF_000703405.1 Apaloderma vittatum | reverse complement strand
TATAAATAATATAAAACAATTTTGATTTTCCACCTGTAATCTATTGTTTGTCAGAGGGAATGACAAATATACTCATCTAAGAAATGCTGAAGTAAGGATTCAGTGCAGCCAGGACCTAAATTGTTTTTGTGTACAACAGTGGATAAAAATCTAGAAAAAGAATTGTGTATTGATTTTCCTAATCTGTTTTATGTTTGTATCAACAGACAATGCATACACGTGCAATACCTATACCAAAAATGCTTCTTTTCCTTTTAAACTTTTTAATATATTTATACATGTATGCACAAAATATATGAAAGATTCACTTGTCACTTGCAAACAATCTGCATCAAATCCTCATTTAATTTGACAGAAAACCATAAAGCATTCCCTTAAAGTCATAAGTTTCATTACGATCACCAGACTCTAAAATCACCTTAAGTTTTGCTGAGTCTGTTACTTAAGTAATAATCTTTTGACTTAGAGACTGAATCTCAACTTCTGCTTTTATTTATGTTTGATTTGCTTTCTCCAGGCTGAGTCAAGTGATCTGGATTTGCTAATACAGAGATTTATAGACATCTTATTTTTTCCCCCGACAAAATAGCAGAAATTAATATAAAATAGCTGGTTTACCTGCACTTAGAAATGTTTCCTAAATACCTGCGAAGCAACTAAATACAAAGTATTTGTTTTGGTTGCAGTTTTCTCTGTTCCTGTAGTATACAGACTTGCTATAATGCAAACTGTGGTCATAAGGAAGCCTGCCTTTTTAGGGAAATTAATTTAGAAAGCCCTTATTTTGATTTTATTTTTATTTTTTTTCTTGGTGATGGTACCTATCAGCTGCAATCAGGTTAAGTGCTCTGCTGTGCTTAACTGCACTCAACAGCTAATGGGGGCAACTTAGACTTCATGCAATTGTAAAGCCACTTGGGTTTGATCTGAAGCTTAAGGAAAGCTGGTGGAAGGTCTTCAAGACCAAATCAATATATTGAGAGCAGTAGGTCAGGAGATCTTTGCAGAGGTAGACTGGTAGTGGGTCATTGTGGGGAAAGCTAAAGAGAGTCCAGGGAGTGCTGCTGCCTGAAACCCTCCAAATAAAGATCCCAAGCTGAGAACAAGCTTCAAGTTTGAGGAAGTTTGGATTTGCCTTTAAATTTTACGGCATGAGTTTATCTTTAATGTTTTACAACACTTCACAGTAATAAATTCATGAGAAGTAAGATACTTGCAGCTGGGTATGGTTAACATGTATTTATGCTGCTAATTTAACACTGTGCAAATCGTATTATTTCCTACTTAGCTCATTGAGCACTGGATGTGAGGTGTTTCTCAGCAGAGTGTGAGTCCTCTTTCTGTAATTGTTTCATGCTTTTCACTTGTAGAAATTAAATTTGGTCTGTCTTGTCACACTTTTTGCCATGTTTCTTTTAATCTTGTAGTTACTTAGAAGGAAAGCTGCTAAATGAGAAATGAAAACCCGACAAGTAATTACTTGAAGAAAAAGATTCTGTGAAGTGTTCAGATTTATTGCCTTCCCCCAAAGGCTAGGGGACTTTGATTTTGGGCCAGGCTTTCAAGGTTTTTTTTTTTGTTTACAGTGAGCTGAAGATGGTGGGGGTTATTTTGATTTCATATGAGTGTAAATCAAGACTAACTTTGAAGTTTGGCTGGGGTTAAACCAGTCCAACTCTGATGAGACTCACACTCCTGTTATTGCACTAAGCGGTGTGCGAGGAGCACATGCTCTTGCTGGTGGACCTGTGGCCTGAGTGGCTGTGACCTGTGCCAAAGCCACCTCCCATGGATCACTGTGTTTCCCTTACCACCAAAGTTTCGTTTCCTTATCGGCGTGTAATTATGTGCATGTTCGCCTACCAAATGTCTAAAACGAGCTGAAGCAGCTGCTGGAGCACTGCTGACATTTTTCATTTTCTCCTATTGAAAATGGACAGAACAACGCAGTGAATTCAGCGGAGCAGCTTGTTAGGAATTCCCACCATCATGGCTCCCATTATAGCCCTGCTCACAGCCTGACCAGCACAATGGACAAAATCACAGGTTTCCCTGTGCTCTGCACTCACAGGAAATCTCAGGGGCCAAGCGATGGTGGTGCTTTGCAGGGGAAAAAAAAAAAAGAAAGAAAAAGAGAAAAAAAGCGCAGTTGTTAGCACAAAACAAACTAACAATCCCTTCTCTTTAGTAGCAAAAAGCCTGAGAGAAAATGGCCCCATGCTGAGCCCAGCTGTGATTTGTGCGCCACTGGGGTGGCGGGGGAGGCAAGGCACTGTTTTTCTGCCGAGACCTCGACTGTGGGAGCAGCTCTGCCTTCCCAGATTTTGTTGCTCAGACCCTGGAGGGGGGATTGTGCAAGGTCTGTGTTGTTATGCCACAGGTTTTTTTTTTGTCTAGAAACAAGGGGGGTTGTTTTTACTTCAGTTGATGTAGTTGAGCTCACTTGTTACTGGTGTTGTCAGCAGGTGGTACCCAGATGCAGCCTGTGCATGGTTTTCCTCGTCAGGAGAGTTGGAGTTTTTCCCCTGGAAAGACAGCGTGGTTATAGTGAAACACTTTTCAGTGTTGTCAGCTTGTGGAGATAGGAGGCCCTACAGCCATCAGGAGAACTAGCATGTGGTCTTTGGTTTTGAGTAACACCTTCGTGGTCCAATGTAGCCGTAATAAACTATGTAATGTGAGCATGTTCATCTACGGTGGGATATTTAGTGCCGTAACTGTAAATGTAGGGACCATTACTGCTAAAAACCAGTTTTGCTTTTGAAGCTGTTGTAGTTTTATGCTGGCTTAAGTAACTGTTGGACATTTTTAAAAATGCTGTTTAGGGGCTACCCCTGCAATTTAAATATTAGAGTGGCACTGAGTTTATTCTCATCCTTTTCTGCTTTCTAGAGGATATTAGCAGATGTATGGCAGCTGCTGGTATTGCTTTTAAGGTTCTCTATGTTTGCCTGGTGGAAACATTTTCCCTGTTTTCAACCAGTTTTCATCGGTGCCAGTTTCCTTGACTTGAATTTATTACTCCTATACTTTCTAGGTTAATGAAATTAATTCAGTATACTGTTGAGTGGCATTTTTTGGGTATGTGTGACGTAAACACCTGCAAAGTCAGTTGAACTTTGCACGTCCTGCAAGTGTTACATAACTGGGAGGCAGCAGTTGTGGACGCAGCTCTCTGGTTAGTGAAGCACTCCAGGATCCATGGAGATGAAAGGCAGTGTAAAAATGTAAAATATTATAATTACTCAGGATCATTGCCAAAAGCCTCTTATTGTTCTCATATCCAGGAACATGTGCTGCTCTCTTAATTTAAAAAGTAATTCAGATGGCTTAGTGAAGGCTTATTGGCTCAGTGAGGGAGAGCCTGAGCTAAGGGGGGATGTCAGAAGCACCTTTTCTTGGTTATTGTAAAAAAAACCCAAACCCAGGAATTGGAGATTTCTTGAAGTATGGGGCAAGCATTGTCTGGTAATGGCCATGTGGCCTTGCATAATTTTTACCTGTATTTACTGAGAACACTTTAACTCCAGCTTTGTGATGCAGTGTGTGCTCGTTGTGAGAAGCTCCCAACTAACTTGCAATTCTCAAATGTTTAAGATTGCTGTTTTTACAAGAGTTTGCAAGCTATAAAGCTAGAGTCTGTGCAGCTAGCTGTCAATCTAAAATGCAAGTAGTTCAACTTCAACCCATTCAGAGAAGCAAAAGTGAGTTATGCATGCTAAAATGAAACTGAAGTATGTAAACGTCATGAGACTCACTTAAGAAATATAGATTGAAATAACTTTCCCCCACATTTTGGGTTACTTTTATTTTTAGCTTTGACTTATTTTGTAATTTGGTACTGTCCTTATCAGCTGTTAAAGGCTATGAGCTTTTTGTTGTTTCTGACTTAATTTGTTCTCCTTTCTAGGAGTTAAGATAGTATGAAAAATGCATGTCTTTGGGAAAAAGACAAAACTGGGAGTCTTATGTTGGTGCAAGAGGTGGAGTATTTCTCACTCCTCTTTACTTGTGTATCATCACTTTCCATGCACCTGTGGCTGGAAAACCTGGTCCAAGGGCTCTATTTGCTCCTGGCCTCTCCTCTTTTTGCAGTGAGGAATGCTTACAGGTGATAAAGAATATATCATACCAGTTCTTATTCAGGGGTTATAGTTCTTTGCTTGGCTTTAAAGGTGGCATGTAAGGAAGGTGAAGTGGGTATCCTTCTGCCAGTCCATCACTCATAGTTCAATTGAGAAAGTGTACTTGTGATAATTTATTGGTAGCTTCAGCTCACATAATTATCTGTAACCAAATTCCAGTCAGAATTAATGTGCTGTACAGAGATTTAGCCATAGACCTGGGAAGGATAATAAGGCTAGGGAGGCAGTACCTCTACAGGTTGCATAGTTTTTCCCTCTTTAAGCACTAAATTAATTTGTGGGCAAAGTAAAATGTGCGGAAGGCTTCTTGCAGTTACAGCATATTAGTCTAATTTCCCCATTTTAGCTTCTGTTTTGTAAAGGACTCAGGAGGGGAAAAAAGGAGAGTAAAATGACATACATCTTTCTTTCAATGTTATCTAAATTCCACCAAGGTCAGCAGGCCAGAACAGCTGGTATTACTTTACCTTGCCTGGCATAATTAAATGTTTTGCAGACTATTCATGTACCATCTGTTTACTTGTTCAGTGGCACAATGACCAAAATGAAAAGCAAAGACATTACACAGCATTGTGCAAAACAGATTGCTGCAAATCCAGACCACTTCCTAGCTGCCTACTTTGAGTTAGTTTTCTTGTTTATTCTGATAAATGACTGTGCTGGACAGTTGCTGCCAACCTTTTGGAAGATTTTTTGCCCCGGATTTAAGGTGCTGAATGTTCAGTAGACACACATACTGTGTGTTATATATCTGGCATGCACTAGGGCCAGATTTGCAAAGTCCTTGGCTTTCACACAAGTGTTACACTAAAGCTGCGTTTCCAAAAAATGACTATCAGCAAGAACTCATATTTTTAAAAACTTGGCTGCTCAGGAAATAGAAAGGTACAAGAACTTATTGGGGAGAACTTCTTTCCCCCTTTGCCAGGCTCTTTTTCACCTTTTTAAATGGTAAGTTGCCATTGCAGTTCCTTGATTTTGCTCCTATCGATGTTGTCTGAGGGTGCCTCTAGTTTCTAAGCGCGCAGTTGTACTTCACTGAGGTCAGCTACAATAAGGCTCACAGCTCGCAGGCTGGTAGGCATTTTCTCTGCCAGTATTTTTCAGCAGATATTTTCTTTTGCTCAGTAATTTTCCTTTATTAACCAGGCTGCCTTTATGGCTGCTCACATCAGGCAAGCAAAACCAACATCTCTCCCTCCCTGTAATACCCTCTGTGGCAGCCCTGACACCACAAATGTGGTGGGTGTGGAGTGGCAGCAGCTTTTCAACCCAGACGATCATAAGGCTTGCTCTGTGCTAAGGACTCCCCATGGGGGACCTTCTGGACCAAGAGACCTTTAATTAACCATTGATTCTCCCTTTTCCCACACACAAACGGGTGTTTGCTTGGCCTTTGCACTGGGGGATTTCTGCAGAAGGGAACTGAGCCTGTTTTTCACAGAAGTTCTTCTGCAGTGCCTCACCTGATATAACAAATGGTAATATTTCTTGACCATTAAGAATATATGCTTGCTGATGATGACAATTTCATGAGATCTAGAAACACAAATGTTAATGGATTTGAAGTGGTTTTCTGTTTGTTTTGAATCGGTAAAGAATAACTTACTAGTGACTTCTAATAAAGCTAAGTGCATGCTGGATGTACTATTAAAGTCCCAATTTACTCATAAAAATTATAAACATTGATAATTGATGTAGTAATTTATTTTTCTATTTTACGCTGAGATTAGCACTTGTAGACAGAGAGTTAAAGTTCATAATTTACAAGTACCAGAGGCACTGGTGGGCTGAGTTGACAAGACTTTTAATGACTCTGGTAGATTTGATATTAGGCAAAGCCACTGGAAGTGCCACATGAATATTCATTTTAATGACATATATTGGTAGGCAAAGAATTACAACTTGCATGGTATAGCTGTCTCTTAAAAATTAATGAACATATGGTAAACAATAGGCATTTTAAAGAAGCTCCAAATGGTTTGATTACAGTTAGCTGGCAGTGATGGAATTAAATAATAGTAATGAGAAAAAGAAAAGCTTTCCTTCTGTGTGCAGACTGAAACCATAATTACATTGGTATCATGTGGATAGGGTAAGTGGGAAGGGACTGCCCATACCATCTGAAACTGCTGACAGTTGTTAAAATCAGTCTCATACCATGCGCAAAGGCATTAATCATGTTGCTGACTACATCTGTTCTTGGGAGAGGGGACGCGTTTTGCCTTTGAGGACAGTTACCTGGCTAGAAAAGGCTTGTTTCCAATTGGTATGCAGAGCTGCATGTCATACTCTTGCCACAGACTGTGAGCTCGTGATAAGAACTAATTGACTAGCAATTCCTTATTTGCATCGCATTTTTGATTCCTGGAAATCAATGAGTAACCTGAAAGTCATGACATTGTAGAGGTCGATGTGTACACACACACCTCTGCAAGCCACACAATTTGATTAGCTGAAACGGTAACAAGGTTTTTATGCATTTTTTACTTTTGATGTGCAACACATTCAGCCAAGGTAGGTCTGGCTGGCAAGAGTTCACCTACAATCACTTTTTCTCTCTAATAAAGCCAGGGGCAGTGTACTCAGGTGCCATTAAATCTTGTGCTGCTGACATCAGTTGGTGATCTTGGAGTTTCTGGTGAAGGAAACAAATTCTGGTACTGAAGAAACAAATTTAATTATTTCCAACATTGTTCCTATGCTGGCTAAAGAGTAAAGGATTCCCAGGACGAGCCTAGGAAAAGGAAATAGTACACTGAGAAAGATGCTTTAATACAAAAACATGTCCTGAAAGCCTGAGAAATAGCTTTTTGTTCCTTTAGAACAGCAACCCTTGCGTCATACTAAGCAGGATATCTAATATGGTAATTGAGATTTTCAGGTTCTGTGATGCAGTGTGCAGTATTCTGTATGAATAATGATTTCTTTGAAAAAAACCCAGCCATTCTGCAGCAAACTTAAAATCTAGGAGTGTCAGTTAAATGTAATGCACTGTACATACATCATAAATGGTCTTGATACCCCAGAAAAGGTTTCTTCACGCACCTCATTTTCATTAACAAGTTACATGAGAAAAGGAAGGTCAGCAATCATTATTCACACAGTGTCTCTAAATTGTCCATTAGAGCACATGCTAACAGTGCCATGTTTTTTTAAGAGGGAATGGCTATTTATTTATCTCCGTTGCTGCTAATATGCCAAATGGAGTATTGAATGGAATGAAATGAGGTGGTGGCAGGAGACAGTGATGACAGAGGAAGAGAATTGACAGAAGAGAAGAAAAAATGATACAGAGAAGAAGAAAGCAAGTAGAAGGCAGAAAGCTGTGTGCAAAGAGATCAAGATGGCTACAGATAATTGAGGCTAGGTGACACTGGGGAAAGCAGGCTTCTGAAGTTTTCTGCTGGGCTTTTGTTTGTATCATATTTAAACACACAAAGTAGAAGAAAACTGAAATAAACCCCTGAAAAGTATTGCCAAATACCAGAAATGCTGAAGAGAAGATAAACTAAGGAAAAGAAAGAAAGAAAAAAAGGGGAAAATGCTCTGTAAAAGGGTACAGCTGTGTCTTAAACAACAAAAAAGCTGCTCTTCCTGGACCCACTATGCTGCCAACTGCAGGAGTTTATTTTGTGTAATCTCATTCAACACATCTGCTGCACTAGATACTATTGAGGAGTTAAAGCATGTATATTAACAGTCATGTGGGCACTGCATGTTTGTTAGTGTTTTAGTCTGTGAACCAGATATGTGGAATTTGAAGTTAGCTTGCAGCAGTAGGCAGTCAGAAGGGTTTCTTTACAGGATCTGATTTGGTGGGGGTTTTTTTCCTAGTTTTGCAGATGTTCTTGTTTTCATGTTGCTTGGTTTCCAAAACTGAGCAGGATTTAAAGAGAAGAAAGAAGAGCTTGATTTAAAAAAAAAACAAAAACAAGCAAAACCAACCCCAAACTACTAACCATTTCTGAAGTAGCAATATTTAATGTTGTGTAATATGCATTAAAAGGGGAGGGAAGGGTGAAATGCTTCACAGCTTTCAAACAAATCACTAATGTGCACACTAGGACAAATCTCGTTGCATCTTAGGCATTTTCACTTACTACATTAATAGGTCTAGAAGTTATACATTTGTTTAGTACTTAAAATTTTCCTCTTTAGGGAATGAAAGATTTCCATATTAGCACTGCAGAAATTTCCTCCAAAGTATAATGATTTTACTAATTAGGAGAATCTTTTAAATCCTATGGACTGAAAGGAGACCAGAAGGTTTTTCATCTAAGCTCTAATGCAACATGTATGTTAACAAAATATAAACAGCTTTTATTTCTCTCTAGTCATTTCCAGATCTGGCATGAAAACAGGGTGCATGCCCTTGCATATGTTGAGCTGAAAAGCTTCATCAGAAAGCTTCAGAGACAGTGCTTGTTGCTTTCAAGGTACATGGAAAATCCTTCCATCTCTTTGTCCCTAAGGAAGAAGAGGGAGGCCACTGTCCTGGTACTGCTCCCTTGCACTGTGCTCATTCGAGGACTCTGCTGCCCAGTACTGTCCCGTGGTACCTCAGAGGTTTTGCTTACTGCTGAAGATGGCCAGCAGTGTGTTATTTGGCATAAATTTTGTGATATCTGAGGGTATTCAATGAGTAAATAACATATAGTGTCACCATCGGCAATGCTTTAGCTTGTGTTGGTACCTGTAACCTGATCTTTACAAGACTAGGACATTGTGTGGAGAGACAGAAAAAGAAATAATGGTTTTGTAGTGGCAGATGATAAGACCATGAACAAGCTCTGTAGCATAAAGCCATCTGTAGCTTCTCTCTTCTGGAGGCATGTTTTGGCTTTGAGAGGACTAGGATGCCACAATGGGTTTTTATTTTACTGATTTTATTTAAACAGAGATACCCAGTATTTGATGGTTTATGCAAAAATGTACCAAATTTTAGCATACAAAGCTTGATTTCTGACGCTTTCCCAGGATAGATTGCATGTCGGGTCTTTTATATGATAAGTGCTTAGGAAGAACAATGTTTGAAAATAGAAATGTGTCTCTTCCACTTCCTTTAGAAAAGTATTCCTTCCTTGAAAGAAGCCTGTCAAGGGACGATAATTAATGCAAGAGAAAAAAGAGCAGTGTTTCAGAGTTAGCTATTCAAATACTATTGATTTGCGTTGGTGACCTTTGAAAAAAGGTTCATTTGGTGAAATTTGGAGGAGGAAGTGCAGTGGGCTGAGTTCTTTGAAGGGCGCAGAGGGAAGAGGGCACCTGGGATGCCTCACAGAGCCAGAGAGGAGAGGTGCTAACTTCACCTTTTGTTCTTCACGTTCTTGGTTTGTTTCTGTTTTTGCTGATGTGCTGCTAGGAAGAGTTGAGGAAGCACTTTGTATTGTCTTCATTAACAGAAACCAACCAC
>NW_009719317.1:0-9640 GCF_000703405.1 Apaloderma vittatum | reverse complement strand
CTTTCCCTTCAGTAATATTACGTTATCTCATTTCTAGCAGCTCAATAAGGGAAAGGTTTTCCCTCATCTTCTGAGGTGCTAAGGATCCCCTCTGATCTCTGGCTTCTTAAGAGACAGTCGGCCAAAAATTTTGAGGGACTGAAGCAACATTCTTATGCTGCAACACAATGGGGAATCAGACTGTGTGTGTGTAAACTGTATTTCTCTCCTGCCCACTGGAAATTTCATGTGGGTTTGAGAGTGCCTGCTCAGAAACCAGTGTGATAGGTCCAAATGTTTTAAACCAGTGACAGTCTTTTTCACAAGATTTTTTTTTCATTTTCTGGTAATATTTTGTTACGTATTTTGATATTAAAGTTTTAGAAACAAAAGGATTTGATTCTCCAAGCCTCTTCTCTTTTATTCAGTCGTGTTAAGTGGATTTTTCTCCTTTTCCAACTACATTAAAGATAAAATTGAAGAGGTGTTTTTGACTGCTGTTCATAAAAGTGTCATGGTCTACTGTGTTTTTTACTGAACAGAACTTGAATTCAAAATGTCCTAAAAGATTAGTATTGGAGCCACGTAATATTTTATCTCAAATATCTTTTTCATTAATATGGAAGCTGGTTTCAACTTTTGTAATACTTAAACCTTCTGCCTTGTAAATAATGCATATGTGCTATGCTCCTATTCAGTATTCAGTCTATTGTTTTCTATTATCTTTCTTATTTATATGGTCTTCCTGCTGTAAAATGAAGATGGTTTTGGACATATTCCCCCAGGACAGGAAAACTGTTAGTAGAATTCAGTCCTCTCTCCTACAGAAATTTGAATATAATTTGAATGCATTGAAATTAATCTTGAAAGTTAACATTCTTTGCAGAAAGGTACCAATAGGCATTTTGCAGTAAGTTAAGAAAGTATTCTGTATATCCTAATAGTTTGCTATTATCTTTCAAGAGTCATAAAGAAAGCTCAAAAAAATTACTTTTATTGTACAATGTATTAGAATATTATTATAGCTGAAGTTTTAGTTGTTGCAAATATGATTCTTGATATCATTTTGCAAGTGCAAAGTTTCCAGTGCTACAGCACACATTGAGAAACAACATCTTCCTGGGGACTGCAAGGAGGCAGCTTCTGTTTGGACTGATTTCCAATGTACAGCTGCATCTGAAAACTCAACACGTGGCCTCTGTCCACTTCTCTGTTTTCCAAAGGAATGAAATGGGGGTGCTCTGTGCATCCCATGGCTGTGTGTGGTAATTCTATAGGCAGTTTTCTCAAAACTGTAAAATTTTTGAAGAAAGGAAATCCTCCCCTGAGGCTCAGACTTGCATACTGTGTTTGTCCAAGTAAATCTTGTGCAGCCTTTTCAAGTACAGGCAACACAAAATTGTGAGTAAAGGGTACCTATCTGCATAAGGATTGGTAATGTAGACATCTAACTTGGCACTATGAAAATAGCAATAAGAATGGAAGTTGAGTCAAGCTGGTTTATACACCAAAAAGTAATAATAATGAAGTGGAATAGAATGGAATGAATCCCTTTTCATTGGATTCTAAACTACCACAGATGTAGTAATACAAAATGGTAAAGCCATAGAAGTGGAGCAATGCATCTTAGGACTGTATATAACAGTAGTTTTCTGAATAAAATAGTAATAATACCAAATTCTTATAGTCTATTATGCAGAATTCAGAAGACAGCTTTCTAAATATTTTTAGTTTAAAGCATACAAATAAATCGTAGATTAAAATAATTATATGTCAGACCACATCAAATTATTATACAGTGTAAGGGGCCTTAAAGTTCCTGTGTCACTTAAGAATTTTGTAACTATAGATTTTGCCTGAATATGAAATGTATGCACAGTAAAGGCAAGTAATGTGGACAGTACTCAAGTGATACGTACTACACTAGTAAATAATTCAGATAGTTGAATTTATCTACTCAGGGATAGTTAAATTTCACACTTCAATTTGTATTGAACAGTTACAGTTTTGGCACTATATCTCTCACTGGACGTGGACTTTGACTCAATTTCCACCAGTTACAATTTATTGTGTTGAGGAATGACTACTTTTAAACTCAGCTAATTAATTATTGGCTTAACACTGAGCGGCAAGGTCTAAATCGAAGTTATTTATGATGGTAGTTCAGGCATTGATCAGTTTCCTTGAGCTCTGAGTTACCTGGGTTTGTGGATCAACTTGGGTTGTGTAAGAGAAAAGGAAAACAGAGCAGTGACAAAGAAACAGCTGCATGAAGAAGTACAGCTCCCATCATGATGCAAGAGCAGCAGCAATTGCATTAGACACAACAAAATACCAGCACCTTGACGTTTAGAGGTAAACTTCTGGTTTGCAATCACAGTTACTTTCAGTAGGAGCATGCATGTGGCTGTGTGTTGGGGTAGGGTTCCCACGTGCTGTGCACTTTCAGGTCTCAAAGTTAGCTTAGAGTCTTTAATTGGGGCTTCCACAGAGAAATAAGAGCATTTGCATTTAATATCTGCCTCTTTTTGTTGACTTTATGTTATCAGGTAACCCAAGCATCTAACTTAGTGCCTTAGCTTTAGGTAGTAAAATTCTCCTTCTTACATGTAGCTGAACATATAATGCACATGTAATGAATTTTTATTAGACAATATAAACACTTAAGGAAATTTTGTTCATAAAAAAATGTAAATGCATTATCAAGTAGTAAAGCCAACAATGTCTACAAAAAACCCAATTTAATTAGTGTTAAATTCAAACAATTGGTAGTTCTGACTTTGTTTTTTCTTACTGAAGCTAAGTGGGTGGGCTGAGTTACTCTTGGGACATGAATACCTGTCCAGGGAGAGATCTCAGTGGCATTTATTAAGTTTCTCAGTTACATTCCTAAATCTAAGTGAAGATGAATCTGTTCTGTCTCATACTTCCTTTTATGCTTGTGCAAGTCTTGCTGCAACTAAATGTATTAAAATACAGTGAGAGAGGAGGAATGAAACTGATACTTATCCCCAGGGCTGCAGTTACATGTCATAGATCAAGGTTATACAGATTGCAGCCTGCAAAATGGCAGCGAGCTTATGCTGCTGACTATTGTGGCTCCTATAGGTGCTGGCCCTGTGAGGGAAACTGTCAGACTTGGTCCTTTTGTCTGTCTAAAGCAAGTTTTATGTACATCACTGCACTCATACATTATGCAATGCCTCTTCCTTAGATCAAGCAAACAGTTCTTACTTAGATGCTTAGGTTTCTTAAATCAAACACAAGATCAGGAGTGGCGTGATGTGTATTTATATAATCCCGGTTTTATTTTTCAAATAGTAAAATAGAAGAGGAATGAGGCCAAGAGGCAGTTTAGGCCAGTCTCATCAGCTGAGCACCCTCCAGCCCCACCTCTATTCAGCTGCAGAATAAATGATATAGAGCATTGTCGTTTCCAGTGAGCCCATGCCTTGGGTTCCCTCAGTCCTGGAGAATGGAAATGAAACAGATTCCCATTTGGGCCAGACCTTGTTTAGTTTTTGCACTCAACCTGTTTTGTACCAGTCACAAGTCATTCCTGGCATATACCGTATTTCTTCTATCCACCGCCAGTGTTTAGTGGTGCTTAACAGGAGACAACTCTCTGAAGATACTGTGTCCAGCTGTGGAGCCCCCAACAGAAGACGTGCTGGAGCATGTCCAGAGGAGGACCATAAAGACGATCATGGGAATGAAACACCTCCTCTACAGGGACAGGCTGAGAAAGTTGAGGTTGCTCAGCCTGGACAAGAGAAGGCTCTGAGGAGACCTTACGGCCGCCTTCCAGTAACTGAAGGGGACCTACGGGAAAACTAGGGAGGGATTGCTTACAAGAGCATATAGCACTAGAATGAGAGGCAGTGGTTTTAAATTAGAGCAGGGTAGATCTATATTAGATGTTAGGAAGAAATTCTTCACTGAGAGTAGTGAGATACTGGAACAGGTTGTCCAGGGAAGCTGTGGATGCCCCCTCCTTGGCAGTGTTCAGGGCCAGGCTGGATGGGACTTTGAGCAACCTGGTCTGGTGGGAGGTGTCCCTGCCCATGGCAGGGTGGTTGAAACTAGATGATATCAAAGGTCCCTTCCAACCTAAACCATTCTATGATAATATGGCAGGTCTTCTGTGTCAGTGTCGTTTATTCTTGCAAACAATACCAAAAGTCTAAAAGTAAAATCCCATGTTACTTTGAAGCATTAAAAAGCTTTTTTTTTCTTTCTCTTTTTAAAATAAAGCATAAAATGAAAGGAAATTCCAAATCAAAATGCCCTATTGCTTTTAGTGAATTCATAACAAGATCTCTGTGAGCACGATGAGTTAGTAGAGCATGGAGTTTTCATTAGAGAAGTGATTCGATTTGGAAGTTTCAACTTGAGGTGTAGATACAGATGCCTTAAATCACAGAACTAAAGACAGAGCAGAGTTTACAATATTTAAACTTCTGCATGTAAAATTATGCCATTGTTGCTTGTAAATATGCTAAAAGCCTCCTGTAGTGCCTTGTAAATGTGATAAGCACCCCCTGTAGTTAGTTCTCCCACTACCATTATAGATGAGAGCAAAGCAAATGTATTTCTTACATTATAGCTTCTTTTCCCAGGTGTAAATCTGCTGTTTTGTTTGGCATTAGCAGCTCCATTTCTTGACTGACAGGTTTCAGAGTTTGCTGTAATTGTGAGCCGTGCTTGCGTTCACTGTGCTTTACATTCAGCAGGGAATGGTACTGAGTGCTATTTTTTCAAAGAAAGGGCATTTCAGTGCCAACATCTAATAAATCCTGAAAGCTTTTCTTTCCCTCCGCCTCCTTCTTTCCTCTCTTGGTGTCTTTCAAATTACTGTAATGGCACAGTTACCTTTACATTACAACATCATAGTCTGAGCTGCTGTAGTTATAATTGTCTTAGCACTCCCATTATAAACCTGAGTTTCTATGTGTTATTGAAAGAAGTGGTGTAGGTTGGCCTGACAGACTGTCTATCAAGTACTATTCTGTGCTTGCTTCCTAATATTCGTTCCAGGAGTAAAACAGTTCTAGGTAGAAAAAGAAAATTATTTCTGGGATTGCCTAGTTAACAACAGTGAAAGAGGGCCTGGCATATAAGCACTGTGTTGGTGAAGAGGTGCCAGCATTGTCCATGGCCAGTCAGTTGTAGGCAAAAGTCACCTTAAGCGTTTGCATGGTTTGAAGCCGAAGTGGTGCAGCGAGGGGCTGCCCGTAGCGTGGGTGAGGCTTGCTGCAGGGGCTGCCCTGCACAGCGTCAAACCTGCTGCCTGCAGCCTCCCTGTGCCCTCATCCACAGATCTGCCCTGCTGTCTGACTGCGAGAGCCCTCTCCTGAGTGCAGCCTCGGGGACCTGGGCAGGCTCTGCTCAAGATAACCCTGATTTTACATGGACTCTTCTTGTGGGAGGGTTGACAACAACCATCACGAGTCCTGAGCCAGCTCCTCAGTTTGCAAAGCAAAGTTGTGATCCAGCAGCATGGACCACAGACCTTTCTCTTTTCCAGTGGGGACCATTTCACAGAGGTGTGGGAACTTGCATTTGCTCCTCATATTTCATCAATGTGGGGGAGGGGTGCAGCTCAAGAAGCATTTAGGGGCAGTTTGAGGATCAGGAAGAAGATGAAAATATTGTATATTCATTGTATAAATCTGATTTTCCCATTGATTGTGGAGGCCAGCTGTAAGTAAAATGGTTAAAATACTAATTCAGAAATCATTTATGATGTACAAAAACTGGAATATCCCTGCAGAGTAGGGTACTGTGGTTAGTTGAGTTAATCTAAAATGGCACCAGCTTAGTGAGGAAGGACAGCGGTCATAACTCTGTGTTTGATTTTTAATCATCTTCCTTTTTTTTAAAGAGCTGCTGCAGCTGTTGAGATGCAGTTTCTGATATTATCTTGACTGCATCTCTTTGTTTCACTGTGTTCTTGAAAATGTATAATTTTGACTAAAATTTATTATTTTGTTTTGTTATTTGGCAAATGTAAGGTTCTAGGTCCCTGGGCAGACCACAGTACTGCAGTCCTATAGGTTCTGCTAAAAAGGGATCATATTGCTCCCCTCATGTTCTTTAATGTGTATAGCATACTTGGCATGCCTGTTTAAATACAGTCTTTCTGTTGTTTATTTTTTTTTATGTACTGTTTTTCTGCTTCCAGCACAGGCCAATATAATTGCTTTTATGTATTTTCAGGTGAAGAATGATTTTACTCACTAGACAGAAGCAAAAAGTATTGGGAATAAGTAACTTCCAAGTGTGTCCTAACATTCTTGTATTTATTATGTGGTCAAGAGAGGCTGCTGCCTAGTCTGAGAACAACTCTTTGCGGAGAATAGATTGCAAAAAGTATGGCATGTGTCTAGAGAGTTTTCAAAAACACAGTTCTCTTTGTGGTGCAAGGAACAAAGAACTATGAAATATGTGGTAAAACATAATGCAGAGTGATTTTTACATACTAAAAGTGCTGACACGTACTAAAAAGCATATGGGCTAACAAAGACCTGAATGTTAAAGATCTGTTTAAGAGCTGAATAAAATTCTGAATAGACTGGAAATATTCAGAAATGTATTTTAAGGGCTTAAGAAACTCGAGGTATTATGTCTTTCTGCATTTTTTTCGTGCATCAGTTGGGACTTTATATATGCTTTTTGTACACTGTGTGGTGTACCATCAGTTTTCTAAAAAGTAGTTCTATAATGAGGTGTCAGTACGATTTATTATGCTTCTGTAACTGATTACTAATAACTTGTTGCAGTACATTATTTCACCATGGGTTAAGCTGGTTATTGTCTAACACGTTCTTCTCCTACTTCTGCCTGCTTCTACTAAATATTCTATTTAATGTTTAGTGCAGCATGCTGGGTGGCTTTTGTAAGGCCTGACACTAGAGGGGTGTCAGTGTTGCAAAACGTGAAATTTTGAATAGTTCCTCTCATTTGGTCCACATCTTTGTTACAGCTTTAATTCAGTTTGCCTTCTGAGCTTTGTCTGGTGTGCGTGGGAAGTCGCAACTCATTTTCTTTGTATTGTTTCCTGTATTAAAAGCAACAAGAAGGTTAAATTTGCATTTACTTTTTTTTTAAACTGAGGAATGACTGCCATTTGAGTTGTTTTGGGTTGGGTTTTTTTTTTTCAGGACTAGTTAGAGTAGGTCCTTGAATTTTGTCATTTTACTAATTTCTGAACAGATTCTCCTACAGCTATTCCTATTGTTTTCTTGTTCCACTGGAAGTCTTTTGAATAACAAAAACATAGGTAGCCATTTTTCAGCTGAATTGTGCTTCCCAAAAGAGGTGCGGTGCTGCAATTCAACATAACTGGTTTGTTAAAATACTGTTAGGTTTAGAATCCAGGCTCATTGAAACTTGAGATAATTCAGTTTATGTGCTCTTCAGTATATAAATATTGATTCTTATTACATGCTTGAGCAACATGTCAGTCAGAAGCAAAGATTAAGTTAAGAAAATGAATCAAGAATGTTCCTTTTTACCCTATAATTTCTCTTCATGCTACTGTAGCTTTCAAGATTATCACTGGTACTTTCTGTAAACTTAGAAGTTGCATGACAGTCTAAAAGACCTGAATCATAAGATAAAAGTTGGAAAGACTTCCAAGTTTCTTAACCCTTCCAGTGTCTGAAGATACTTTCTGGTATCCTCAAAGAAGAACTTTGTTACTGATTACTTACAGCATGTGTTATGTTTCAATGAATCTGCAACTTTTTGCTGGGATATTTTTACTGGTCATTAGTCTCAATGCTGGATATTTTGTCTGGGTATGATCTAACTTGCTGTGCACTTGTCTACTGTAAAACTCTTTCCTCCTGAACTTTGTATTTACACTCAATCTTCTGAATCCATCCACATGGCTTTTTCCTTCCCTTTTTTATGTTTTTCCATATTAACGTCAATCTCTGTTGCAATACCTTTTATTACTGCTCTGAAGTGCATATACATGCTGTTATATTAATAGCTTTTCCTGGTGTCATGGCACAGGTCTGTTCATCTGATAGTGCTGGCGAAGAGCAATTTAAAACTTGTCAGCACTGCCCAGTGAGTGCTGGCAGTCACTCTGCCATTTCTTTCCTCAAGTTGTTAAACATAAATGTTCCACAACGTTCTTTTTCTAGCTTCAGAAAGCTTATAAATTTTGTGACCCTACAATAATGTTATGTATACATGGTGGGATAATGAGCTAGGCAAGATTTTTTGGCAATAGTTTTATCTTTTCCACTTCCATCCTCCTCTCCTTCTTTGCAAGGATCATGCCAGTTTTCATACACTTCTTGGGTCCTTTGAGGACCAAATGTCTTATTCAGCCTATCCTTAATTATTCAGAGCTGCTTTTGAAAGTTCCCTGTTGTCATTGGGGGGAAAATTCCTTTTCCTGTTGTCTTTGCCTGTTCGGGGTCAGTCATAGAATCATAGAATTGTCAGGTTTGGAAGGGACCTTAAAGATCATCTAGTTCCAACCCCCCTGCCATAAGCAGGAACATTCCCCACTAGATCAGGCTGCTCAGAGCCCCATCCAGCCTGGCCTTAAAAACTTCCAGGGATGGGGCTTCCACCACCTCTCTGGGCAACCTGTGCCAGTGTCTCACCACCCTCATGGTGAAGAACTTCTTCCTAAAGTCCAATCTGAACTGATCCATCTCTAGCTTTAATCCGTTCCCCCTAGTCCTATCACTATCCAACATCCTAAAAGGCCCCTCACCAGCTTTCTTGTAGGCCCCCCTGAGATACTGGAATGCCACAATAAGGTCTCCTCAGAGCCTTTTTTTCTGCAGGCTGAACAACCCCAGCTCTCTCAGTCTGTCTTCAAAGGAGAGATGCTCCAGCCCTCTGATCATCCTCGTGGCCCTTCTCTGGACACACTCCAGCAGGTCCTGCCCAAATGATCAGGGACCAGGAGTTGGGAGTTCCTTGTTGCTTTGGCATTTGGAAGCTTATCTGTGCTCGATGAGCCTGATTCTACTGATATTGCTGCCTTTGGGAAACATCCTCTTCAGGATAGTCTTGCTTTTTAGGAACTATCCCAGGCACCAGATCTCGGGGACATCCCTTGTGCTTCTGCAGGGAACTGGGCAGCAGACTTTGAAGTCTGAGGGAGGATGATGAGTATAGAGTTCAAAGACTCTTGGCCCCTCCAGTGTCTGAAAACACTTTCTAGTATTCTCAAAGAGAATATTATTTACACTAAATAGTTGCCAAAATATGTTATTGAATCATAGAACAGTTTCGACTGGAAGAGACCTTCAAGATCATTGAGTCCAGTGTTTTCCTGTGAACACCATTAAACCATGTCCTTCAACACGTGTACTATCTGCATACAAGAACAGCTCACTGAAATATTTTTATGTAATCATATTATATGGTAGGTATTTCCAATGCCAAAAAAAGTGGGCAAGTTAAAGCTGAACAGCAACTTTCCCCTCCCTTCTTCTCTCCCAATGTTCTGTTTAAAGACTTTTAATAAATCTTTTATAAACAGTAATTCTCAGTTATTTCAAAATAATTAAAAACATTTTTTTGGTCTTAACTGTTGGATATAAATTCTAGCCTGCTGGTATGATGATAGAAAATGTGATATAAAGATTTTAATTGACAGCCTGTGCTGAACCACTATGCCTGCTAG
>NW_009719316.1:0-2925 GCF_000703405.1 Apaloderma vittatum | reverse complement strand
CTTTTCCAGCCTCAACAATGCAGTGATTCTGTGATCTGTTAACATCACAATTGATTGAAACACTCCACAGATATGCACGTGACAAGCTTCTCCAACACCGCCAGCTACCTGGCAAACCAGAAGAGACCTGGCTATCTGTCCTGTGTGCAGTGGCTGACCCAAGGTGAGTAGCCACCAAGGCAGTCAGGGGGGCATAGCCCTGCCATGTGGGTCGCTGGCAAGCTGGTTACCTGTCTGACCTACCAGGCTGACAGAGCAGAAAGAGATAAGTGCCGCCTTCTCTCTGAACTCAGTGACATCGGCAGGCTAAGCAGCAATGTTAAAGATACTCACCCATCTCTCTGGAAATTCTGCAGTGCTTGTATTTTCTCCCCATCAGTGATCTGCACTTTTACAAAACGGAAATTCTCTTTTCTGATCAGATTTAATTCAGTTATGACAGGCTAGTCTTGCTTGTGTCAAACCTGAAATCTAGGAGAACACGTAATTTGGAAACCAAGAGACTAAATTCAATCAGTGAGGTAAACAGAATCACAGAATAGTTTGGATTGCAAAGGACCTTCAAAGGTCATCTAGTCCAACTCCCTGCACTGAGCAGGGACATCTTCAACTAGATCAAGTCACTCAAAGTCCCATCCAACCTGACCTTGAATATTTTCAGGGATAGGGCATCTATCACTTCTCTGGGCAACGTGTTCTGGTGTTTCATCACTCTTATAATAAAAAATGTCTTCCTTGTATCTAGTCCGAATCTATTCTCTTTTAGTTTAAAACCATTACCCCTTGTCCTATCGCAACAGGCTCTATTAAAATGTCTGTCCCCATCAAACACACTTGAAACTTACTACCCTGGGATGTTGAGGACAGATTGCCAAGGCTTGACCAGCTCTCAGAGTAATACTCTTGAGGGCTCAGCTATGTAGGAATCCCTGGTAACAGCAGCGGAGACTTGGAGCACATCATGAGTGATGACAGGGCTCTGGAGGAAGCAAAGGACAGAGAAGACCCACACAGTTCTTCTTCATCCTGCCAGTCACACGAGAGGCACTGAAAGTACAGAGCTCATCCTGAGAATCAACACTGTCTGCATGACTAGTCTAACAGAATGGGCTTTAGCCTTCACAACCACAGGACTGTCTCTGAGGAGTGCAGACTGTTGGGCAGAGGTGGGATTCATCTGACAAGGCTGTTGAAAGCATTTTAGTTTGTTGGTTTGGCTGTGAGACCCAGAATGAACTTGCCTGAAAGCTAATATGGAAAAATTAAAGCTTAACCTCTCCTGTTCCCTGATTCAGCAGATGACTCCAATAGTGCCAGAGGGTCCAAGAGCAGGCTTGTGAGGGCATATCTGCCCAATCTCTACTAGCAGCCACCTTTAATTACATTAGATGAGATCTTGCCAGGTGATAAGACTGGTGCTACAGACACAAGAGAACTGCTATTTTGAACTACACAGTTTACAAATAATATTGAGACACTGGGAAAAAAAGTAGGGAGGATGGGAAGGGAACAGAAAAATGACTGACGAGGAACATGGAAAGCATGGAGGAGAGGGTGGATTTTTCATGTGGAAAAGGTAGATATAATGCTTATAATATATAAAGGCGCTCCCTTCTCTTTATAGCAATCATTTTTGTTGCGTGTCCACAGGGAAGAGGAAAATAAAAAATAAGCTTAATTTTAGGTTTCAGGTCATGGAATATGGAAACAGAATTTCGCACAATAAACTGTATTAAAGGTTTTTATGAGGAAGTTAGATATACACCTGTTAGAAGCAACATAAGTCAATGCTCTCCAAGTTGCTGACCTGATGCACCACAAATAAAAAACTTTATAAAGTTAAAAGAACCAGACTCGTACAGCCAAAGCAGTTGACCTGTGAGTTCATATGAAGAAAATGACGTCTCTTCAACAATGCCACCAATTCACAGTAAATAAACACTGGAACCGAAGGCTCCCTCAAAGCATCATCAGCCTTAGCACCTGACTAGAGGGTCCTACCACATTACCATTACCAAGCATCAGATACTGACCTGCAGGCCAAGCTACCTTTGTCTGCTCCAGGTCCAAAGGTCAGGGTACACAGGACACTTCATGAAGCAGTTTAGGCTAAGGAAGACTTTGAAATTCCCTCCAACTCACTAGTCCTTTGTGAACTCTAAGTTGAAAGTCCTAAACAGCAGCTGCGAACTCGCCTTGCCTCCCTGTTTTTGTTATATAGCTCTCTGGGCTGCTGGTGTTTGTGCTTTCTGCTTCCACAGTGCAGAGGAGCACAGTTTGTGAAAAAGGCACAGCTCCTTTTCTGTTTTGATTTTTTTTTTTTTTTCCTGGACTGTCATTGAGACTTTGGGCTCAGGTGTTCTGGTGAGCTGCTAAGTCCACTCTGGGACTTTTCTGCTCAGGACCTTGTCATATGGAGGGTGTGGGTTTCGTATTAGCGTATGCTTTTGTAACTTCGAATATATTTGTATACTTGTATAATATCTCTATATACTTTAATATCTTGCTATTGTATTATTTTTCTTTTTCCTGAAACTGGTTCAAGTTTTTTGTCAGCCTGAAGGCCTCTCTCCCTCGTTCCCATGCGCTTTCCCTGGGAGGGTGGTAGGGGATCACAGAAAGTGTGTAGGAGCTTAGTAACCAGCATGGTCTTAAACTTTGTCATAAGTGATGAAAATAAATTCGTACAGAGTTGCTCCCTGGTGTTTATGCTTGGAGAATTCCCCACCTCGGAGCCGCCTTTGCAACCTTAGGTCAGGTGCTTTTTTTTTTTTTTTCCCCTGGAGCCTCTTAGCTAGAAACGCCGCAGTGACCTCCCGCAGCAGCGCTGGGCCTTTGCCACCTCCTCCTTCCCCCAGCACCCCCGACCCTGGCGCAAACCGGGCGCCTCACCCAGGCGCCGTTCCCAACTTGGCTCGGCGTGGA
>NW_009719315.1:0-218 GCF_000703405.1 Apaloderma vittatum | reverse complement strand
GACATTGTCCCGATATATTCCCATTGTGCTTCCAGTATGGTATTGGCATTGTCCCAGTACATTCCCAGTATGGTACTGACATTGTCCCAGTATATTCCCAGTACATTCCCAGTATGATCCCAGTAGGGCCCTGGCATGGCCCCAGTACATTCCCAGTATGGTCTCATTATGGTACCAGTATGGTACTGGAGTATGGTTCCGATATGGTACTGACATTG
>NW_009719314.1:3380-3755 GCF_000703405.1 Apaloderma vittatum | reverse complement strand
CCGGAGCAGGCGGAGGGGGAAGGAGGGCTCCCCCCGCTCCCCAGGGGTGACGGAAAAGGAAAGTCCGAAATTCACTCAAACACACACGGTTTTGGTTTCGGCGGAGCGGGGTGGAAATGACTGTCATTTAACCACCAGGTCCTGAAAGTTTTTCTTGCTTTCCAGGGAGTCAGAAGTTACTTTTCGAGGCGGTGTCATCAGCGTTTCTGTCTTTACGTATTTCCAACACACCGGAAAGTTTCCAACCGAGCGATTTGAACATTTTACAGTAACTACTAATTTTACCAGAAGCCAAAACGAGCCTGAGAAGCAGATCTGCAGCAGCTCCCCCACTCCGCTTCGCCTGACCAAGAGCTGAATGTAGACATGGCTTCA
>NW_009719314.1:0-3369 GCF_000703405.1 Apaloderma vittatum | reverse complement strand
GGACCCCGCTCCGCACCCCTCCACTGTGCAGTTGCCCTGGGAGCAGAATCAGGCCCACCGGGAACTCGGTATCTTCACTGGACCGAGAAGAAGCAGCTACCTCAAGTCCAAAATGCGGTTACATTCAGAAAAGAAAAAAAAAAAGAGAGAGAGAAAAACCACAAAAACCCCCACAACAAAACAAAAACACGAGTCAGTTGTTGTTGCTGTTTTTACAGCGATATTCCAGCTTTTCCTGACGCCGAACTTTTTTTCTTAATTGCACCGTTTGACCTTCTGCTAAAAGGAGGTAGTTCTTCGCTTCCTTCTATACGTTAAATAACTCCTTACGCGCCGGGAGAAATAAAAGCACCAGCGGACACCCAAAGTTCAGAGTATTTGCATTTGGGATTTTTAACGACGACATTTAAAATAGCTTAATTTAATTACTCCAAATAGGAAGATAACACAATGCTCTGTAGAGCGCAAACTACCTGAATTTACACACAAATCTATGCAAAGATTGATAAAAGACGACACTAGTGGCCCCGGTGCCACTTGGGTGGGAGAGGGACAAAGGTGACACATAAAAATACGGGCTTGAGGACATCTCCGAGGAAAAGGGTATTCGAAAAAGGGGCACTGAGAAACTTGACATCGAGGGGATGTGGTGAGTGTTGAGCCTGGCACGAAAGTGAGCCGTCACACAGAGATTTAGTTATTATCAGGCAAATCTTTAGAGTGAGGAACGAAAAGGGGAGAGAAACTTAACATTCGCGGCTGGAGAAAAGCGAGCTCCCCGCGCCCCCGGCCCCGGTGCTCGGCGACCCCTGCGCGGACAGGAGCGGCTCAGGGCCACGGGAGGGGCATTTCTGAAATGATACCCCCCGGTCCTAACCACAGCTCTGCAATAATTGATTAAAAAAAAGGAGAGAGAGAGAGAAAGAACATAGAAGCATAGAAAAGAAAAAAAAAAGGAAAAGACAAGTCGTCGCTGGGACACCGCTATCCAATCCCAGGTTACTGTATTTATTTTGCTAAGGGTTGTCATTATTTGCTGTATATATCCCTTGCGCCAGTCAATCGTGACGAGCACGTTTTAAAGCCTCCACTAATTTACACAGAACAAAGACACTGTCCAGCTACGCTAGGAAAAAAAAAAAATCACATCACAAACACAACCAACCAAAACCCCAAACCTCGACTCAATTAAAAATAACGATTTTGTTCTTGGACAGCTACCAGGTTTTTGCTCTTACCGTCCCAGCACTTTCATTTAACCTCGGTAACATCCTGAAAGGCTGCAATCATTTTGCACACATTGCATCGTACCTATTCAGTCCTGCAATACAGAGCAGTACCGAGCTGACCGCAGGCTGCCCACATAGCTAGTTTGTTCGGTAAAAGAAACGCGATGAGGCGCACGGGGTTAATTAAATCTTGTAGAGATCCAGTTGGTATGAGCAAAAAATCATCCAGCCTTTAACAACGTGGTCGCACACGCTGGATATAGACAACGGTGTCTGAAAAAATAATTACGAAATTACGCAGCTCTAGACACACCCAAAAGAAGTTTCCAGACGGAAAGTGAAAAAAAAAAAAAAGCGCGCCCCAAAATCCCAATGGAGGTGACTGGTGTTAACCGTGGTTGCCGATCCTTCATCTTCGCTTTGACGCGTAGATCACGTCCATTCCCTCCGCAGGTTTCCCAAAATCTCGCTTTTCGAGTCCATTCTCTGGGCTCGACCGCGCGGAGAGCGGTTTGGGGAAACGGAGTGGGCTCCGCCGCCCGTCCTCGACCCCCTCCGCGGGGCTGCCCGAGCCCTCTGGAGGCGTTTGAGCGAGGGGCAGGGGGAGCTCGGCATGTCCCGGGACTGCCGCGCAGAGCCCAGGAGACCCCCGGCGAACTCCCAAGCCCATCGCCGACAAAGAGAACGGGACGCCGGAGTCGCTCCCGCTTCGCTGGCGCACCGTGTCAGCCCCGGCACAGCCAAACCCCTTCTCACCCCTTCCTCACTCGCACCCCTCTCCTCCCCAGCTACATCTGATTTTTCTTCTTTTTTTTTTTTTCCCCCCTCCCTCCGTAAGCACAAATGCCTTCTCCTCCCCTGCCTTTGACATTTGGGGCTTGCTAATAAGGAGACCTCTGAAGCGGAGGTTCTTTCTGTGACAGGACGGGGGAAATTCTGGGGGATCTTTGAAATAATAAAATCAAAAAATTCCACCCAGCAAAAAACCCAAACCCACGGCAGGCGGAAGGAGGTTTTGGCTGGCAGCACCCGCCTAGCGCTTAGCCGGAGGTGGATGCGGGGAGGCAGCGGCGACGTCCCTCCGCGTCCAGCTGCGAACCCTCCGGGTAGGAAAACGGGGCTTGGAGAGATGCCGCCTCCCCGCCGAGAAACAACTTTTCTCCAAGCCCCAAAATCAGAGCAGGCGTTTTCCTGCCCTTTCTACCAGCTTAGGGGCACAGGGAGCTGCTTTCAATCGCTACCGAAAAATTTCGCCGGTTTCTTAAAGAAGGGAGATTGAAACATCACTATTGCAGGAAACGCACAGCTGCTAGAAGTTGTTAGTAAAGAGCATCAAATCAACTCTCCACCACTGCTGTGAAAGTTATTTTGGGAGAAAAAAAAAAGAAAGGAAATTTGATTTTATTTCTCCGTCCCATTTTGAAACACTGTGAGTTGCCCGTACTTGGCCAATAAAACTCTAAAAGTCTGCAGAAAGATATCAGTAATAATGACAATGATACCAAAAGCAGGGCTCAGAGCGGTCTGCAAACCCAGTATACGCCTGACTGGAAAATCCAGGCATTCAGAGCTGAATTTTGTCGTTTCAGCTTGGCTGCTGATGTCACACGGCGTGTCGATAAACAAGAAGTGAGAACTGAGGGGGGGCGGCGAGGGGCAAGGGAGAGGCAGCAAGCGCTTCTTTCCAAAAGGCGGAGTTTTTTGAGGTCATTTCATCTCGACTCTTTCGTCATTTTGAATATAAAAGAAAGCTGACTAGGCTGATTTCCCCAGTCCCTCCGCCTGGCTGGGCTAATGCGGTGACTTTGCGCACAGATTACTTTGATCAAGAAGTTAAAACATTCCTTGGTTCTTCCTCTGATGCTGACCGTGCGTTTGAGGTTGCTATAACTGTCCGAACTCGTTGCAAACTGGATTAAACTAAGGGTCTTGAGAATGTGGACGTGTGGAGCTTAATCGTTGTTACTTCTGTGTTACGTTATATAAGGAATATGGAAAACTGTTCGGTAAGCTTTGATAGGAACTTCAGTTTCCTTGTCTATCTTAACAGCACAGCAGCGTGCAACACGTAGTAACTTTTCCCTATAAGGCATCTATTGCCCCGTGCAGGAAACAATCGGTATCCCTTCGGAAAACAAAT
>NW_009719313.1:19949-56303 GCF_000703405.1 Apaloderma vittatum | reverse complement strand
CGGCGCCGCATCCCCCGCCGGAGCCGTGAGGTCGGTGCCCGGGCGGGAGCAGCCGGGTCCGCGCGTCCCGGCCGACAGACACAATGGGCTTTATCCCGCGGGAAGGTCTCCGGCGGCTTTACCCAGCCCCGAGTTTCGGATTCGTGTCACACGCCGGCCAGGCCCCGGGGTGATGCGAACTCTCCGTCTCTCTGCAGATGGCTCTCCGGACACCGCGCTCCGCGCCGGGGATGGTGCCCGACGTGGCCGTCTCGGCGCTGTGATTTCTTTATCTCCGCGCATTCTCCCCCGCGCTCCATTTCAGTGCCAGCGGGGAGGCCGGACGAGTGAGAGGCTGTTCTTTGGGATCTTCTGTGGGATCTGCACTGCCTGGTGTCGGAGGGTGGAAGCCTTGTGCCTCGGAGTCGTCCTTCCCATTCTTCTTCAGGAGGTGAGGGAGCTTGCTCTCTGACAATGATGAAAACCGAAGGCAAAGGGGAAAGGACTTTAAGAAGTGCTTCTCCACACCGAAATGCTTATAAATCCGATTTCCATGCTATCAAATGCTCTTTTGATGGTGTAAACAATCCTGAAAATGCTTCCAATAAAACAGGCTTGCATCAGAAGCTGAACACCTCTTCCAATGGAGGGGGAAATGACCCACACAGTCGAGGCAGAGCTGCCACTTATGGCAATAGAGTACACAAGATCAAAAATATGTTTCTGCAAATGGGAGGCTCTTCTTCCACACTCTCTTGTGAAAGCAGTCCCCCTGGTGAGACCAAATTAATCAGCAGGGCTACCGCAGCAGAGTATGGACCTTCTCCAGGTAGCCCGTCTTTCCTCATTGTCCAGAAAAATAATCTTCTTAATACAAGTGGCAGCTCTGGCAGCAGTTCTGTGGATTCATTGTCTGTGACTTCTGCTGCCGACAAGGTCATCCGTAGCAACGATGAGGCAGACTTGGACAAAGTTGCCCTGGCTGAAAAATTTTCAGAGACCAGGAAGCTATTTGAGAGGAATATAAAACAACGGAGCTCAGTGGACAGATATTCCCCCAGCAAATGTGAAAGAAGTGAGGATAAGAGGAGACGCAGTTCAGCTTCTGATTGCAGCAGTGTGGTGGACCACTTCAATTTTAACACAGAAGCAAGTCTTCCAGTTGCACTGGAGAAAGTTGAAAATCAAGGTAATGAGGAGTTGAAGCAGCAACATCCCAACAGTGGTTCCAAATCCTCCTTCCTGAATGCAGGGCCTATCTCTAGGAGGCTGGAAAGCTTTCTGGGTGATAGTGATACTGAAGAATCCAAAGACATTTCCAAAAATTATAGTCCTTCAAATCGGGACCCTTTGAGAGGGCATCACAGTTTGGATTCATCTGCTGTTGCTGCAGGATGTCTGGAGAAGACTGCTGCATCCACCAAAGTGCCTGTGATCCTCAGAGACGAGCTGGGCGAGGCACTTGGAAAAGAAAAAAGGGAGCAACTGGTACTTGAGAGAAGCCTGCGGGATGTGGGCAGTGTGCCTGGTCAGGAGGCTCAGCAGAGATCAGATCGTGTTCTCTCTCAGGTTTCCCCTGTGGAGGGGACTTGCGCAGAGCTGGTTGCACAAGATGAACCCTCGGGGCATGAAGAAGAAGGTTCGTCAAAAGATCACGTTCAAGAGGATCAGGCGCTCATATGTCGAGTACAGGAAGGGAAGAGGAGCAGCTACTCCTTGGAAGTGGTGGAAGAGTTTATGGAAAGCAGTGAGACCAGCTGGGAAGAAGAAAGGGATGGGATGTCTGTGAGGGATGATCCAGATACAAGAGTTCAGGATGTTCTAGAGCGGGAAGGAGACACTGGAGAAGAGGAGCAAGAGGTGGAAAAGCAGAGTGAGAACTTCAGTGCTTTTGGAATAGAGAATGCAGCTTTTGATGATGACAGGGATACAGAGCCAGAAAACCAAGGGCCTGAAGGCAAAGAAATTTTGGAGGGAGAGGAGGATGAGTATATGTATGACAGTGAGTATGAGGAGTTTCCTGGACTTTCGGAAGAGGAAGATCCTCATCCAGACCGAAAAGTCAAGTTTTCAACAGCTCCTATCAAGGTAAGTACATTTGATTTTTTTTTTTTTATTGTTTTGCAGTCAGAAATACAAAGGAAATACATTTTTTGTGGTATTATTTTCAAGACTCTAAAACCCCTTAAAAACTGCAAGTTTATGTCTTTAGAAGTTACAACTTCTGTCTTGTTCAGAAAATGTATAAATTAGTTACAAGTGAGTTCTGAATCACAGCTTCATAAGATAGCATAGTGAAACCTGATATTTTATTTACTGGACATTTTCAGGAAGGCTAAACTTTTAGGAATAGACACTAAGACATGATCTTTAATACTTGCCTTTGTTTAAGATTGAGACATCACATTAGGAAGGATTTTTTTTCACAAAACCTGCAAAACAGCAAACATTCCCATAGCAAACCTTCAGATTCAACTTCAGGCTTGTTTTCACTGTAAGAAAGTGTCCCATGATTGGTTCCTGTTATTTAAGATTTTAGAATTCCTTGTAATAATAGTTGTATATATGTTGTTCAGATTTTTTGTACTGGCTTGGTGAATAAGCCATAGGAGTGTTAACATGAGCGTTTCAGAGTTATGAAGGTGCAGAAGTAGCAGTTACAGGGCAGATTGGATAATGAGGCGTAGTTTAAGTTACAGTGCTAACAAAGGATTTAGGTGTCTGATCTTCCTTTGCCAAAAATACCCACAATATAAGTAATTCCACGGCTCAGACTGTGTTTACACATAGTCTTCTTGCAGACCTCAGTTGTGCTAGTCCCTCTTAAAGTTTGAGAGGAGAATTAGGAGGTGCGGACCAGGATGGAATGGGAAACCATCCAGCCTTTCTCAGGCCTGTTTCTCTTCTGCTGTTACATGAATGAAACGTATCATCTTTAATAAACAATTTTTACACTTCATTCGCACAAAGTTGGGAGTCGCACTTACTGATCAGAGGGATGTAAAAATTGTGTTGACTCCCATAGTTCCTGCAGCAGAGAGCTGTTACCTCCCAGTTTGCTAAACACATGCCGGTGCTATACCCCAGAAAATGTTTTGGGTGTGGCAAAATATGAGGGTTTTGTGTGGGGGTTTTTTAATAGTGTCTTCATAGATAGGCTGACTTTATATGGCTCTCTTGTAGCTGATGCTGCTTTAGCCGTGACCTGAAGCACTGGGGGAGAGTGCCACTATCGGAAAGCACTGAATGAGCCTGAGGGACATCAGTCCATTTTCCCTCGCATTTGTGCACTGAATATCTGAGGAGAGTGCTGTGTGGTCTACAGTAAATGTGTGTTTGTTGAGTGATTGCTGGTTTCCTGCTGTAGGCAGGGTTTTATACTGATCATTGCTGAAATCCTACTGAAGCAGTGGCTGTAACAGACTTTTCCTGCCTTCGCATGTTATGTCTGTGCCAGACGTAGTTGAACGCATTAGTAGAAATCTCTGTGCCAGCTGTGACAGAAGCTCTCATGTAGACAAAACTCAGTTTTTAGGTACTGGCACTGTGCAGTTACCACCACTTCTGAGAGCCACGGGAACCAATGTGTACCAGATTATCAGTTACATAGCTGAGAGCTGAATGGTTAGTAGCAATGGTTAGCAGTTTTCTGTTAAAAATAGCATAGTTCTTGTTGTAATGCTACACTTGGATTGGCAGAATAAACTGCACTTAATAGCAATATGGTTAGTGAACTTTTTAAGGCCCTAAAGTTGAAGCTTGTGATATTTGCCTTTATTTATCCCGTTTCAGTGAAACTTGACTATATCCTTCCTATAATGGGTGTAGGGATCTTTCAAGAACTATGTAATTTTCAATAGCATTTTCCCTTCTGTTCCTCATGCCTAAGCAATGGCTTCTTTCCCTTTGTCTGTCTGCCTTTTTGGTTCATGTTTTCCATCATACTTGTGGGAATGAGTCCCGGTGTATGGTTTTTGGCTTTTGTGCTCTGTGAAATAAAGAATTTTGCATTTCCCCCAAATATTTTTTTAGTAATTCATCTTTAATAGCTCATTAGCTTTTCAGACTATCCCACTTCTACCTCACAGAGGTAAACCCCTGTTTTTTGACGTCATGCATAGATTTTAGTGCATCTTAGATTGGAGGAGGGAAAAAAATCCTGAACGATGGCAAAAGATTATTCCTGGTCCCCACCACAGTTTAGAGAAGTACCGTAGTCCTTATAGCTCCTTTTTTTTCCCCCCAGCTTTATTTAGACAAGTAAGTTTGACTGAAATGCGAGTGGTATTCCAGATATCTGTAGCCACTAGGGATGAACGTCTGTGTTTTTTGTTCCAGTTCAAGTTCCTGACAGAGGCCAGCTTGGCCTTGGCATTCTTGCTGTTTTCCTTCTGTACCTCCCCAGTGATTATGAAGAAACTATCTCTATCTTTTGCAGTTGCTGCATAGCAGGTGTCCAATAGAATTGGAGAATTCAAAACGTTCAGAAGGTGTTTGGGCAAGAAAAAGTATGTTCTCAGGTCACTGAGGTTCTGCAGTGATGGAGCTCTGACTGTTGTGCTTGATATACCCAAAAGGGAAGTTGGATATGTGTGTAGGTAGCAGGTATAACTTACACACAAGCACCCTGAAAACAGTATTTAACAGCAGCAGGAGCAAACAACTTGCTTAATGCCTTTGTTTTGAAGTTTCTAGTCAGCTGTAAAATTGGCAAGGCTTTTGAGTAAAAGGAGGAGAGTGCGGGGCTCCCAGGGGATGTATGAGGTGGCTGACTGTGTTAGCGCTGCATCTGACCCGCACTAGAGGTGCATAATTGTTGACATCTGTAGCGTGGCTTAAGAGCATAATTTGATCTGATAATTTCAAGAAGAGTGGAACATAACTATGCAAGTACTTCATTATTTTGTGTTGCCCTGAGCCTGTGAAAATAAGCATAGATGAGACTTTTTAAAATAAATGTTTGAATTCTGTAGAAACTTGGGATAAATGGCATGTGGGAAGATTTCCTGCTAGCCCTGACTGATCTCACTCCTTAAGCCCTGCTGCAGTTTGATCTCTGCAGACTTTAAGGAACATTATGTCTCTGTTGCTTGGTTTTCCTACAGTAGTGAAGAGAGTGATACTGTACAGTTACTAGCAGAACTTCACAGACTGAGTTTTTGCTATGGTATATGAGCTATTTTTAGTCACTTGTTGCCACATATGAAGCTAGTAAGGAATGTAAAGCACACTCAGCTGTCCAAGGTATTTTCGAGGGAACTGAATTTGTCTTTATCTTCAAGCTTTCTGAATAAACTGTGTAAACTATCAGCCTTACAGACAGTGCAAATAACATCAGGTAACTGTGCTGTCATCCCTTTATATTTTGCTTTGCTTTTGTAACGTAGAGATTAAACTCACTTTCAATTATGTGAAAGACTTTAATTAACATAAACATAATGACTGAGTGCTGTTTGACATTTGTGATTTTGAAACTTTCCATTGGGAAAACAAATATGTTTCCAAACTGACTTCTTGATGTGTTTTTACCTCTCACTGCATCAAACTTTGTCCTCAAAACCTTTAATAGCACTATGACTAACTTCTGTAATGATTTATGATCCTTAGAAATTCTGTAGCTCAGTTAAACTGAAAAGATAGTACAGCTGTTATTTGCTTCCGTAAGTCTGTTTAATTAGCAGTGTTGTCCAGTGTATGTTGCATGGGAGTGTCTGTTCCCAGCTTTTTGTGAACAGTAGTACTTTAAGATTGTTAAGAACAGAGTTTAGAAAGACCCAGACAAACCCCAAATCCTCATGAAGACTTTACTTTTTTGTTACCATTGAGCAGAACTTGAAAAATCTTATTTCTTAAATAAGGAAAGTGAAAGCAGTTTCATAGCTTGTATGTCCTAACTTGCCAAGTATGAGCTGCTTCTGAGAGAACATGGAAATCCTTCATAATATTGCCATTTGTCTTGCACGTCAGAGTAGAGTTGTTTTAAGTATAGCTGGGACACAAATGGTAATCTTATTCAGGCTGGCATACCCTTCAGTCTTTTTAGTACAGAACTGCTTACTCTGGAAGTTAACAGAGCAGTAAATGAAAGTACACTTAGATTTCCTGTATAGCAACATATCTGGAAAAGCTTACCACTTCTAGGAGAAGCACAGTTTTTCTAGACTTCTTCTAGGTCAACATGTAGTCTGCTGAAGACTGTTTTACTGAAGCGTTGCAGAGTAGTGCATCGGCTTCATACATCCTTAGGTTGTTGAGCTGAAACTTCTAGGCTTACAATGTCATACACAGAAAGGGATACAAAATACTCAAACCAGTGGAAGATATCCAAACCCTGGAGTTTCTTCAGTAATTAGGGAATTGATGATGGCGTAAAGGATGAGTTGTTTGTCAGCCATTGCTCAAGCACTTGAGTAAAATACTTCTGTGGCATTAAGAAACAAGTATGTCATGGATGTAGGCTGAACTAGGAAAATTGAGATTTGATTTGAGAGTAGATTTAAACAGAACTGACTTGTACGTGGAAAGTCATCTGCTATTTTTCTTGACACAAATAGCATATTTCCATCATGCTTTGTTTGTGATCTTTTGCAATGACAATTTGTTTGTTGTAACTCTTAAATTTTTGTTTTGAAGCTCTGTTTATCGCTTGCATCAGCATTACAGTGCCTGTAATTTAACATCATAACAACTTTTTTTAATATTTTTATCTCGGACGTAAACTCTCCATGGTACTTTCCAGTGACTTTTCCCAAAAAGTAACCCTGTTGCATTCTGTCTGCATCTGAGAGTGGCATTTTCTGCTGGTGAACTTCACAAGTATCAGATGTTAAAACCATAGATATTAATGGAAGGAAGAAGGTACATATTTTCACATGTGTGAACATTTTTTGTTATTTTTATGTGTTTTCTTCTAAGGAATGATATTAAGCCTAATTCCATCTAATTCTCTGTATAGACTTACCTAGTTTTAGAAGGTTCTATATCCAGTATTTCTGATGCTGTTCTAGTCCTGGTTATATTTTGATTCCATGATCTTTCTTCAGCTCTCCAGAGAAAAGCACTATCAACTCAAGCTTTCTTTGACTTTTTTTTTTTTTTAAACATGCAGCTTCTGTTTTGATTTTTAGGAAATATTTTATATGGAAGTCTTACAATTGTAGATTGATTTGGTGTTTCAAGATTCTGTGGGTGAAAGTCCAGTGCCAGAGTATGAGTCTGCAGAGAGAAATCTAAACAAGAACAGAGAAAGCAAGTAACTTCTTTTTATATCCTGGCTCGCTGCTGGAGCAGTTTGACTCTTTACATTAATGTCTCAGTGTATTTCTAACTGAATTACTCCATGGATGCTGTTGTATGACACGTTACCTGGCCTGTTTGATGTAGTTGATGATGCTATAAAACTACAGACAAATAAGAGAGAACTCTGAAGTTCTGGATGCCAGGTGAGATGATAGTGAGGATGACAGATATTAACTTGCCTGTCCTCACTCCTTTTTCACCTCTTCTGGGTTCCAAGCAGTTTCATCTGGGTTTGACAGGGAAGAGAGAGAAATCTCTAGAGGTATTTTTAAAATACCATGTGGTTTGGGGAAAATTAGTGCTTGTATCAGAGTTGTAGGTTCATGCCCGCACTGATGGCAGGGCTGCAGCTTTAGTTTAAGTTACTTTTTGACGTAGTGTTTGTCATGGTGGTCACTGTGCACATCCAGCCTGTGCTGTAGTTTGCTCTGAGAGTAGCTGTGGGGAGGAGAAGGGAGGAAAAGGGGATGAATAGGGGGTGTTTAAGGGTTTCATGGGAGATGTATTCAGAAGAAACACTGAAGAGGTGAATGTCAGCAAAGGTAAGCAAATTTATAGGAGACAAGTTCATTAGTTCAACAGCTAAGCTGCTGAAAGCCTCAGTGTATTTTTGGTGTTATTAGTGCCTGAGAAGACTTTTAATTTTTTTATCTGTCTACATTAAATAACTAGCTGAAACAGTCATAGTTTACCTTTTGAGATATGGAAAAAAATAAATTATCCTTCATATCATTCTAACATAAAAGGTGAGCATTCAGAAGGACATCAGTAAAAAGAAGCAGGCCTCTATTATCTGAGTACCTCTTTTGTAATCTTGAGATCACGGATGTGCAGTGTAGCAGTTTTTCTACAGGCTCTTACATTTTTATTGAGTAGTAAAGCATTATGCCAAAAGGCAACATGCAAATTCGTTAGATTTGTTTCTCAGTCATTTTCTGCCATCACCCTCTGATGTGTCTTGGTATAATGGAATGAACTTACTTTTCAGAGCTGGGGCATCGATCATTGCTAGTGACAGGATTACTTCATGTAAATCAATTGAGTTCATCTGGTCAGGCAGGGTTATTTTGTTGTTGTTTCTTCTTATGGCTTTAGAAACCAGCCAGGTGGGCTGTTTTTGTGTTCATTGTTGTTCTCTTGAAGATCTTCTTACCAATTTGCTTGCTATTTAGAAATGATCAGGTTAAGACTTTAGTTTTGGTGAATACTGAATAAATACACATCTCAATCTTCCGGATTGCCACGCTTAAATTGGTGGTGCCAGGACACGTGTGAAGCTTATGGATGTTCCTAATCTAATCACACTATATACAAAGCCTTTTAGGAGCCAAGATTTAGGGGGTGCCTCTTTCCCCTCCCCCCCTTATGTGGTCTTGTAAGTAGTTTTTGCCCCTTCTGGTCGTATCCTGTTTATTTGGAGCCTTTCAGTCTCTTTGTGGGAGCGGTGCCAGCTCAGCTGAGATGGTGGCGGAGTGCGACCAGGTGACAGCAGAGCTCTGCTTCCACGGAGGGACAGTGTGGGTCGTCTCTCAGCTTCTCCTCTGGATGTTTGAAATGGAGTAATGTCAGTGCCCTGAATCCGAATGGGTGCTTTTCTCCGTCTCCAGTATTTCTTTCATTGGGATTTAAAAATGAAATACCTGAAAGTGAGAGTGTTTCTCTTTCCGGAGTAGGTAGCATAAGCTGACTGAAACCACGTTGGCCCTTCTCAGTCTCTAGCTAGCTCCAGTGCCTTTGCTACCACAGCAAAGTACAGAACTAGGGAATAAATTTTGCTGGTTTTATTGAGAATTAAGTAGAGAATAGTGATATTGGTAAAAACCTGGCTTATTTATGACGAAATTATCTATATGAAACTATCTGTACTGTGGATCTGAAGCAAGGTTCCACTTAACCTTTACGTAAACTGACTTGATTGGGGTCTTCATTTAAGTCCCACAGAGCTACAGGACCCAAGTAGCTGAGTGTGCACAGCCTGCCTGTCCGCCTGTTTGGAACAGAAAATGCTACACTGAAGCTATACTGAGTTTATAGCTTATAACATTAACCTGTTTAACAGATACCAACCCTTCTGAATACTTTTTGAAGAACAGTAGGAGTGCAAGTGGTTTAAAAAAAACAACAATAACCAAGGTATTTCTGTTTGCTGGTTACAGGATTTGTTAGCATGGATTGGCTAATCAGGCGTAGTCACTTTTAACTTATGTAATAAGTACTGGTAGTAAAATACTAACTGTGTTGCTTTTGGAAACAGAGGGAAGAAAGATAGTGGTAGCGAGATGTCTACTTTAACTGAAGAGTGAGACTGTAAGAGTGAATGGTAAAGTGTACCTTATACTTCAGTCCTACTTCAGTCCTGCTGATTCAAATGATTATTCGTGTTTGCCTGGGCACTTCATGTTTTGCTGGGCATCACAAAGACAATCAGTTTGCAAAGCTGAAACTGTTCACTATTAGATAATTTTCCCTGAGCTATAACTCGTGGTTTGAATGTCTGGCTTGATCAAGGGTCAGCACCATGTTTGAAGTCAGAATTGTGTTTCGGAAGACACACGAACCAGCCGGTGGAGTCCCTGCCAGGGGTGGTGTCCAGGCCAGGCTCTCAGAACCACTTCAGTGCCTCTCTCAGCTCTTAAGTGTGACTTTAACTGCCTGTGCAGGTGTTGGGGAGGCAACACAGCAAATACTGTATTACGTGAGAATTTCAAAGTGATGTTGATATTGCTTCCGTTCCAGTTAGTTGGGAGCCCTTCTGGGCAGTTATTGATTTCTTAATCTTACTGTTTAATTACTTTTGTAATGTTATGCTTTTGATCAGACAAAACCAAATCTCTCTACTAGGAGTGAAGGTCTTTGGACTGTGTTTTATGGCTCATTAGCAGGTTCATGCAAACATGTGGTTAATTAGGGTTTACCCTCTAACAAAACTAACATTCTGCTAAAACCAACATAATTCTTAAGTACAGCTGTTTGTGTGCTGCTCAGAGTTTGAATTAAGCGATGTATCTTTTTTCTGTGATAGCACTAAGGTGATATAATGGAGATGTTTAATTCATTATGGTAATGGAAACTGAGTGGTGAGATCTTTTATTTTAGGCAGTAGGCTGCATTGGGTTTTTTGGGTGCTGATCTTGATGATGCTGATATTAGTATCCTCACAGAAGGAGGCAAACTGAGTTTTGCATTCAAAAAGTGATTAATTTTCCTGCTATAAAGAATGGAGTTTGTCTCCAAATATTTGCTGTCCAAGGATTAAGTATATATTTAAAAATTTCTAGTTCTGTATCTTAACAATTTAACTAAAATAATCCTTAAAATATCAGCCCTCTGTCAACTTTCTTTTGATTCAAATTTTTACTGATTTTTGAAGAAGGAGGTCTTGAGTGTAAAAAGGAATTTTTTTTTTCAGATAGCAGGGTTTTTCATCATTTATTAGCTTTACAGGATCCAGAAATGTATTGCTGTTAGGTTAACCTTCCAGATATATAACAAGCTGAGCTAAAACGTTTGTAAAATTGACATGATTTCCACACTAAAATTCATCTGATTTCTTCTATGTCGAGACAATAACTTGTGTTTGCTAAAGCATATCTTTTAAAAATATCACTTGCACATTATTAATTTTATGATTTCAGTCCAGCAGTGGCTTCTAAATAGTAAGATTAGAATTTCTTTTGTCCCTGATGCATTTGATTCAGTGACTAAACCCTGCCAGGCGCAGTTGCAGGGATGAACTGTGTTTAGCTTTCTCATCAATCTTCTGAACTGTGTAACTTGTAACTTACATTATTTATTATCCACATTTTAACTGTGTTTGATGTTACTTTTGTTCCTTGGCAAGAACAACTTGCTGAGCAGTTCTGTGTTTTCTATATTGGTATCAACAATTTTACTGTTTTGGTCTCATGAAAGATGAATACCATGTTATGATTCCACGTGTACGCAGGAAAAATTTTCTCTTGTTTGCCCTTGACTCTTTGGCCATGATTTTCTTAGTGTGCTCTTGTTTTTGTTTTTGTTATTTCAGTGTTTGGCTTCTGCTTTTCCTTTTTGCTACCAGTTTTGCTTTTCCTTTATTCTTCGTAAATTCATGGTTTTCATCAGAATTACTTTTCTGAAATTGGAAGGTTTGGATTTCTTACTATTTTGAATTGGGTCTATCTTGTCTTAACTGTGAGGTTATGGGTTTTAGAATATTACCTAAACATTCTCTCACACTTGCCATCTGTCACTTTAAGACAGGAGTATGAATTCTTTTTCTGAGTGGATAACTCTGAATTTATTTCAAGAGGTTTGTCTTAAAGAGCTAGTGTGCATAAATATCAGCAGTCTTCATCTGCGTAGACATATTTGTGCTATTTTATGGACAACAGTTATAAATATCACTGGAATCTAAGTGACCACGGATTTTAAATTCTGTGATCCACTGCTGGCAGGTGATGAGTTTTGTGTCAAAATGGGCAGATTCTATGACATTCTCACATACTCTCAAGTACCTATTACTTTCATTTTGGAAAAATATTTGATAATTTTCATAAATTCCAGAGGTACTTTAGTGCTGGCAGCCTAAGAGTTGCAATATATCTAATGCTGCTGTCATGGCACAACTTTGCATTCCCCCGATTTCCAGCACTTTATAGATGGTTGTGTAAGGAACCGGCCGTCCCTTTGCTGATGTACTTCTTCGGTAGATAGTGACTGCTTGCATCATCGTCTTCTTTGTGAGTTAGAGCACTGAGTTATAAAGAATCAAGAAAATAAAGTTGTCAGTGTCTCCGAAATGAGCTGCTACCACCTTTTGCTCATTCAGTCCTTGCATTGATTCTTTTCTGCTGGGATGGAAATGAACCAAATTAGACTGATCTTGTTCCAAAGGGAGAATGGTGCTTCATGAAATGCTTCTGCTTCGTATCCTATTTACTGACTGAGGGGGGACGGCGCAGGAAGGGACATTAATTTAAATATCTTGGCCACGTTTTTGTGGTAGTGATAGAGTAAGACTGCTTGAGACCATTTGGATGGTTTCCTTTGGTTGTTTTCCAGATTTTCCTGTAAAGTTTATGGGAGGCAGATACTGCCTTGGTGTCTTTCTGTGTCCAGCTGTTGCCTGTGGTGTCAGGGTGATAGTCCAGAGGAGTTTATTAGTTTATTTACCTTTATGCAAGACTTAGAACAACTTTTCTGGAAGCTTGGGGGTTTTTTGGAGGGGAACTTAAGACTGCTGAGAGTGGCTTTTCCCCCCTCCCTTTCAGCTGAGTGGATCTAGTCCCGCTTACTTACACAACTGTTATTTGGGCACGCCATGTTTCCAGAGTAGCTGTCTTGCAAGATTTGGCGATGAATTTGTGAAACTGTGCTCCAGCTGTAATCTGGAGGTGAAGCAGTAAGCTCCCCATGGGAAATACTGAGTTGTGTTAGTTGCTTTCTGGTAATCTGTTTCAATAACTGTTTTCCTGTGTCTGTTTTCCTGCCATGTCGAGCTAACGACATACACTAGCGGATGTAAATTCACTGGGAAAATGGTAATTACAGCTAATTATGGTTAATTCTGTCTTATTTACATGATTGCAGCTACCTGTCTGGGTAGTCTTAGTGGAAAAAATGCAAAAGTTGCAAAAACTTAGTAGGCCAGTGTAAATTAACTTTGTGTCAGCACTGCACATTCTTGATTAGGGAGAGGGCTGCTGCAGCTGCAATCCATAACTGTTTTTTGTCTTACACTGATGTTTAGTAAAACATTCAGTGCCTGCAAAAGCAGAAGCAGATGAACCTTATTTTTCAGATAAATGGGGCTGGTGTATTCTTTTTTTTTTTCCCCTCCTAACTTTTGCATTTAAACACAAATCATCAACATGCTGATAAGTAAATTTAACCCTGTTACATGTAGCTCATTATTCCTTTCTAGATTCCTGTCTTAATTCGTGTTGTTTGTTTATCTTTTATTTTTAACAATTCAGAAATTCAGCTGGAGTGATGACTAAAAATAGTAATGCATGTAACAAGGCATTTCCTTTTCCTGGGAAACTGTGTGATTCCCTTGCAAAATCAGAAAGCCATATCTGTTTGAAGCCCTGCAATTGGCAGATGGTGTGGGGGGAGGGAAGAAGAGAGGAAGAAGGATTTGGGGGAATGTAGTCCTGAAAAAAAGAAGTCACACTATATCAAAGAGGAGATGACTGATTTCCTTTACTGATTTCTTTTAACTATTTAGAGAATTTGCAACACAAGTAGGGAAGTGTTATGAAACTTCTAAAATGTTACTTCTGTGCAGTATTTATTAACTTGATGGTTGTTAAGAAAATGGATGTTAGGATGGTTGTTAAGAATATGACTTTCATTTCCTTACTGATTTTCTTTGAACTGTTTTTGGAAGGGGATGGGAAAGAACTAAAAGATTTCTATTACCTGTCTTAGGTTTTCAGTACGTACTCAAATGAAGACTATGACAGACGGAATGAAGAAGTTGACCCCGTGGCAGCCTCAGCTGAGTATGAACTTGAGAAAAGGGTCGAAAAAATGGAAGTATTTCCTGTGGAAATTGAAAAAGGTGCAAATCAAATCTTGAATATTCGCAAGAGATATTATACGTGGAAAAGATGAAACATTTTTAAGCTGTGTTTTTGCTGAATGTAGGTCTTCTGTGTTCAGGCTTTCATTTGTGGCTAGTTCTGTTGAATTTAATGAATGTTAACTGGATAGGTCTCTGCTCCAGATCTGCTCCAAAATACGTACAACTTGTAAATCTTGGTGTCTCCTCCAGGTACTACAAAGTTTTGAATCTATCAGGCAGTCATAACAACAGAACAAAAAGGCTTTAAGTAGTATCTAGATTTAAAAAAAAAAAAAAAGCAAAAACTAGAAGACAATATATGTTCTTAAGTGAATATCCATATCTTGTGTGGAAGGACTTGGAATGCTTTGAAACAGCTCATGACTGCTAAATGTTACACCTTGTGTTATGCAGCTAACGTTACATTTTTTTAATCCCTTAGGTGACAGTGGTCTGGGCATCAGTATTATTGGAATGGGAGTTGGTGCTGATCAGGGACTTGAAAAACTAGGTATTTTTGTAAAAACAGTAACAGATGGTGGAGCTGCTCAGAGAGATGGACGGTGAGTTTTTCATGGAATCAATTATGCTTTTTACAAATTTCTAACTAAGCCAAATCATTTTTGTTGGATGTGATAAATACTGTGAATAAAAGTACAAAAGCTGAATGCAGCTAAATAAATATTCATGCTTTAAGTTTTTTTATTCTAGCAAGGCTTTTACTTAGTATAGGGCATTTTTGCAAAATAAGCATAAATCTGCTTGCAACATGTATGAGAAAAGCTAAGAATGTGCCCATGGGTAAACAAAATTAAAAACCCATGTTGATACCCCAGGATACCAATCACTGTGTAAACAGGATAAAACAATACCAAGGCAAATACTGTGTAAATTTTGATTAGTAATCTGCATAGTAACTGAGGATCAGGAGATTGATTTTAATCAATGATTTTCTTGGGACTCAGAATTTCTCATTATCCCTGACAGGGACAGGGCTTTGAGTGACCTGGTCTAGTGGGAGGTGTCCCTGCCCATGGGAGGGGGACTTGCTTGCTTCCAACCCAAACCATGCTATGATTCCAAATACTAGTGAGTTTTAAGTGTCCAAAATCTGTCAAGCAAAAATATTTTGTTGTTAAACTGATAACTAAGCATTTATTTATTTTGCAGAATTCAAGTAAATGATCAGATTGTTGAGGTTGATGGCATAAGTCTAGTGGGAGTTACACAGTTCTTCGCAGCCACGGTATTAAAAAACACCAAAGGCACAGTGAGGTATGTATGTTGTCTGTGAAAGAAATACTTTCCTTTTGTTGTTTTTCATCAATAGAGAATACAAAACCATACTCTCAAAGTTTTACAAAGGCATTGTTGAATTAATACAGCAAACTAATTTCTTAAGTGTATCTTAAACTTTTTGCTGCAAGTTAATTTGTTTTTCTTCTGTAGGTTTCTGATTGGGAGAGAGAAACCAGGGACTCAGAGTGAAGTAGCCCGCCTCATTAGTGAGACCTTAGAGCAGGAGAGATGTCTGTATGAGCAGCACTATGCTCATGATGATACAGAGCAGGTACATATTTTTAAAAGTACATGATTACTGCTACATGCAATAACTTCTGCAAATTAAACTGAGTTTTTTGATAAACAACTTTTTTAATTAAAATTTTTTTTTCAGCAAAAATGGATAAAACTGGTGACTTGTTAAAAAAAAGAAAATACAAACTTCATACATTACTATTATTAAGGCAATTCAGTATCACTATTTGCTATACTTCCCAAATATCAGCAATCCAAAAGATACCAGCTGTGTGTGGTTTGTTTTGTGCACGGCTTACTTTGCTCTTTTTTGTGCAAGTCATCTTTAAAACTTATTGTAGGTACAAGAAACTAAAAATGAATAGTAAGTAATTGAGAAGTTTTACAACTGTTTTGGATTCCTTGATTGTGCCCTTCTTTTTTTTTTTATTGCTGCTACCATCATGCAAAGTGTGTGTGTGTTACAGAATGTCATGATTTTACCATTTTGTCAGGATGATGACTATGATGATGATGACGATACGTATGAGTCACATTTACATGGAAAATCCGTAGAAGTTTTTGATCTTCCTGAAAATGAAGATATCTGTTTACCACTGGATATGGATTCAGCACAGTCTCTTCTTAAATTTAAAGAGGTGTGGTAGCAGTTTCTTAAATAGTGTTTGTGATGCACTGGGAAACATCGGAACCTTGTCAGATTGGCGTATAATCTCCTTCATATCTCCCTCATTGCGGTTTTGGGTTTGTTTTCGGAGCATTGCCAACAAATCTCCCTAGTAAATGTCCCTTGAAGTGTAAGTCTTCTGTAACTTTTTGATTGCAGTTTCTCTATACATATTTATATTGAAAGGTCCTTTGATTTAAATTAAACTTTAAAAAGCCCTTGGAAACAGGTGTTAGAACCCGTCACCACTTCCCTTCTTGTTGTGGTGCCTGAACATTGCATTAAATAGATGTGAAGCTTCTCTTAGTTCTTCTTTGGCCCATTGGACTTTGCATTTATGTGCTGCATAGCAGAATGGCTTCAGCTGTGGTGGGGGGAAACATGGGGGGCACAGTTCTGAATGGTTCTGGGTGTTGTGGTTAGATGATTTTCAGGAAGACAAGAAATACACATCTAATATCTTGGTCTAGTCCCCGAGGTCTTCTGGAAATCTCTGCGTACATAAAAGCCCTCAGTTCTGTAGATAGGCATGGTTTTGGCTTGAAGGGTTTTTTCAGGTGATATCTCCTGGGTTTTTATGGTGTATTTTTTGGAAGTAATGACTTTATAAACCCAATAGAGCGTTCCAAACTGTCGGTTTCAGGTTAACATAATTGGAAAATTTGATTCCCTTTTCCCACAGTTTTTATGAAGGACCCTATTTGCTTTATTCAGGTCCGTGGAATTTAGTCGGGGATTTAAGTGGTGCAGTCTCTGGCGTTTAGGGGTCTGGGCCTATTTGGTAGATTCAAGTCCCTGTCATTTTCACTCTGGCAGAGAAAAATACACTGCAAAGAAACTGGTTTTGTCAGATGCCGTTTGTGCGTATGTCATCTTATTTTTGTAAAGGATCAGTATTTTGCAGATCTCCTTAAGTTTGCTGTCCTGATTACATTGGTGATGTCATTGAGGAAGTTGAAATTTCAGGCTATTGATCACTAGAGAACATTTTTCCATCTTTCTAGGCTAGGAAGCATAGCATCTGCAGCATCTTTTCATAAGTGTTATATTTACTAGGGATACAATAAAATTCTCAGCTAAATTATTATGCTGTTATTAACATATAATCTAAATAGAGTCATGGATTAATTTGTTTTAATGTGTATTAATGGTGCATTGTGCCTTGCTCCTTCCCCCAAAAAAATCCTCCCAGTGTTATGGATGACAAGTGAGATACAAGAAATAACTAGTAGTTTCCAAAAAAATTTGATTTTGCACTCAGTTGTGTGCTTTTTCTTTTTTTTTTTGAGGTATGTTAACAATAATCTTTGTTTGGCTTTGGTGTAGCCTTTGTGCATTTCTGATAATCCTATGAAGATTTGTAGTGTAAAGTACAAGGTTTAATTTTTGAACAAAGACAACACATTCATTTGTAGGTGCTGATAAGTAAAAATATTTAGTACTGTTAAATTTTTGCTTGATTCTGTGTACCAGCTGTCATCGTAAGTGCGTGCTGCCTTTTCATTCTCCTGGCACATTGAAACATTATTTTAACATCCTCACTTTTATTACTGCATAGACAACAGTATGAGTTTTTTAACTATAGGTGGTCTTGTATTGATTTTTGTAGCAAATAGATTACTGTGGAACTATTTTGATTTTAATTTGAGTAAAACTTTATTAAAAAAAATATCTGTAATTGACAAATAATTGAGTTTATGCTACTATAAAAATGGCTTGATGAAGGGAATCATGGATAAAAAGTTAAAACTAGCATTTTGAGTGCGTACTCGTATTTCTGTTTTGTTTCAGCTACAATTAAAACATGCAGTAACGATAGCTGAAGTGAATCAGCTGAAGGAGAAAGTAAGTTTTCAAAGAATCTTATTATTTGGTGGTGTTTTGGTTTTTTATTCAGTTTTTTATTTCTACATACAAATTTTACTAAGAATAGGGTATTTTGAAGCCTCAGGCTCTATATGTACTCTGTGTTATGCTAGAAAGGCATTTTTAAGCTGAAGAGCTGTGCTCAAATGAAAAAAAAATACTCAGAAAAACAACTAAACAAAAAAAACAAAACAAACAAAATCTCCCAAACCACAAACCAACCAACCAAAACCAAATCCTGGAATCCCTCCTGTGCCATTATGAAACAAATTCTTCAGTATTGCTGCTTAAAGTAGAACTGAATATAGTGGAGTACTGTATGAAACAAGCTCCCAAAGAAAAGAGAATATTTTCAGTGGATAGAACTTGTCTCATGTGAGTATAGATTTGATGCTTTCAGATGATGCCCTTTGGTTGACTTTCTGTTACCAAAAAGTTATGTGTGTTCCCTTGTTTCTCCTCTCTACCTCCTCAAATTTCTGACCTGCTCTGGGAAAAGAGGTTTTTTCCCCAGCTTTTTTTGGCAAGGATTGGTTCAACACTTCTGCTTTCTTTGGGAAAGGGTTTCTGGGTTATTTTGCTGCTTTTTCCACTGATGGAGATGGTGCGTGGCCTTTTTCTGGAAATAGTTGTTTTAGGTGAGCAGCTTCTTTTACTCCATTGCCCTTCTGTGTTGCCTTGCTGAGAAATATGTACCCTGCAACAAGTTGCAGCATGTTGCTGCGGGTGGATAGCGGGTGGGGAGGGGATAGTGCTTCAGGTTGTAATAGCTTTGGATAACAGTGTCTACTGGGGTTTTTCTTGCCCTCTGCAAATGTTCAGAGCTCCAAATGCAGAGAGGCAAGGCAGCCAAAAGTTTTTTGCATTCTTATGGTGGCTCTGGTTTTGATTTCTAACAGTGCTCCTCCTCCTTGCAGTGTTCTTGAAATTTGTCTCAACTGACCTGCTAAAAAAGCTCTTAAAAGTGTTGGCATTAGTACAAGTTAGTGACTCATTTTTAATTCAAGAAATTCTTGGTCCTTTTGCCATCTCTATTCCATCAGCAGGTGATCTTAACTGACTTCAAAAGCAACAGTCTCCTCAGTGTAAATGGTGTCCCAAAAGAAGGAGGTGTGGACAAACTAAGCCATATCCTGCCTGCTCACTCCTCCAAGGCCTGGAGAACTTCATGTGTCACCATTCCCTTCTGTGATGTGGCTGTTGTCAAGCTGAAGGGGTCCCATCCCTTCCCTTTGTTGGGGAAATGGTTGGTGTTTTCACAGATTAGCCCCAGGAAAGCAAAGCATGGGTGTAGTATAATTTATCAAGAAGACCAGTGCCTCATAAAATACCAGGGAAGGTCAGCTGGTCTCTCTTAGCTTTATTCAAAAGGCTGTTAGTAACAGAGTGGTAGGGCAGGGAGCTTGTCATATACAGGTTAAGATTCTGTATTTCCAAATGCCTTGGAAGATAATCAAAGTCAACGTAAACTAACAATAAAGGTCTTACTCTTTTTATCTCTTTAAAAAGAAGCAATACTACTAAGGAAGTAGGAAAAGACTTGTGGGTTTGAGTTCTAAACTTACTTGGATTAGCAAGAGTTGGAAAAATTGATACAATTTCTTTAGAAGTTCAGTTCCTTGGTTTAGTATTATTGATAAGAATTTGTTCTTTACTTAAATGTGTATAAACAACTGGTTTTTATTTCACCTTTTAGTTTAGATTAATTTCTTAAGTATTGATCTTTTCAGTTAAAAGTTGTTGAAGCTGAAAAAAATGAATGGAAACTGAATCGAGCCCAACTTCAGCAAAACTTAGACGAAAGTAAAGAGAAGATTAAAAAGTTAGAGACCTACTGGTTAGAGGCACAGAGTTTATGCAAAACAGTAAATGAGCATCTTAAAGAAACTCAAGAACAATGTGATGCCCTTGAAAAGAAATACAGCAAGGCCAAGAAATTGCTTAAAGATTACCAACAGAAGTAAGTACCCTAACATACCAGGCCTCTCTTTCTTGCTTTTATGTGGTACATGTTTGTACGTTATGGGGAAAACTGACAACACCACCTGGGGTTTGGATTTGCACTTTCTTTTCATTTGTCAGAGTTTAGGGAAGCAGCGGGCTCTGTGTGCTCTGTTCTTCCATGCCTTAAGTCACCAACTTCTGGGGAGATTCTTCAAAAATTTTGCTCCTGCTTTTGATTCTAAGCTTAGGAAAAATGATTTAATATTTCAATAACAAATCTTTTAAGCAGCGTAGTTGAGAAACTGCAATGTGTCTGTGTTTTTGGAAGGACTACTTGAAATTTGGCATGAGGTATTCAGCAGTACCTTTTGCTCCTTGTGAAAAACCATCTAGGTTTGGCCAACTCAAATATTCTAGACAGGGTCGTCGTCAAAGATAATATAATTAGAGCCAGTTATATGTGAGTCAGTTTGAGTTAGGAGTTATATCTTGTAGGGATGAGTAAAAGAGATTCTGAGAAAAATTCAGAGTTTGGGATATTTATCTAACCCTGTAAAATGGCAGCATGGAAACAGTATCTTCAGTCTACTGGCAGGTTTGGGTTTTTTAGTAGAGGTAATATTGCTTATTAGACAGCTACCTAAAATTTGAACACTACTGTCATGCAGTTGTGTCTATCCATTCTGCCTTCTTTCCTCTTAGCCAGACAAGACGTAATTGCAAAATACTTTTAGAGAGTCTTGATGATACAGAACACAACAGTTGCTTTTGGTAGTTACTGTAAGCGTATAATTCCTTGTCTCCAGTTTCTCCACTTGCTACTTATTTTTAAAGGCAGTTTGCGTAATCTTTTTCTTGGTAGTCCACATCTAGAAATGTTACTTTTCACAGTGCATTTTTGTGCTATGTGATGAGCTTTTTAGAGGTCTCCTCTCTCCTCCCAAGCTTGTCCCCATGAAAGTTCGAAAGTATGTTGATTGCTAACATGCTAGTTTCCATTTTCTTGCTGTTTAGCAAATTCCCATTACTCCATTGACTGTTCCCTGAATCTTTTGCGTTTTGTGAAGATGTTCTACACTTATTTTCTGGTTTCATATGTTATTCCATCTAGCTTGCAGGAAAAAATGGCTCTTAGTTTTGTTTCTTTCGTGTAATCATTTTTTCTTTTGGTAAAATCTAGCCACTGCAATTTCTGTAGGATGAACCAAGTAGAAACTTGAAATGTGATTTATTTTCCTACGAAGAGTTTTACCTTAGCTTTTGGGAGGGAGATACTGTGTGTACATGTATCTTCGTGGAAGAGAGTAAGATATAATGATTGGAATTGTGCATATAGTTCACACATTAAATGTGTATACAACTTGCCACAAAGGTGGAGAGATGGTTGTAACTTTGTAGAAGTGTTGCAACACGTATTCTTTCAGCCCAGAGTAAATTATGGTGTCATACCTATTTTCCTTTTGAAGAGAGTAGAAACATGCTAATGCATAGGTCATTTTGTGATGTTACAAGATTAATGAATCAGTAAACATTGGAAAAAAATCAGTAAGGTACAACTAACAGAATGCTTTTTAGTGAAGTCAGCTCTGCATATTTCCGGTTTAGGTATTTTTCTACATTTTGGTACGTTACTGTTTCATATATATGTATATATTTCTTTCACCAGGGAAATAGAATTCATGAAAAAAGAAGAGGATCATTCAAGGCTACTTGAAGAAAGAGACCAGAAATATGCAGAACAGCTGAAAATATATCAAGAAAAAGTAAAGCAGTATTATGTTTTGAAATAAGCTTCTGCATTCTTAGAGAGGTGTATCTCACTTCTGAATTTTAATTCTTGCAGATTTCGGAGCTCGAAAATAAATTAATAGTATATGAGAGAATGCCGTATACGTTTGGAGGTGGCAGTTCGTTAGAAGATGGCTGTCCAAGTCCAAGCCAATATAATGAACAGTCCAAGATCAGAGAAGAAAATGAAAAAGGAACAGAGTCAATAGAAGAAAGACTAAGTTCTTCAGACATGTTGGTTTCTGGTAAGTAGATTTTAGCATCTTTGATTTGCACTTAACAGAAATTGGGAGGAGTTACCCATGTAGTTGTTTCTTGTTGTTAAAAAGTCAAGTGTTTGCTATTTCCTACTGACTGGGTAAATGTTTGACCTGAACCAGTGTGAGTATTTTTTTTTAGATCCCCCAACATTTTCAGTGATGTAACAATGTATTTCTTAAATGCTATGAGAAAGAGCAGATATAGGGAGAGAGACCCATCTTCACTGCATCAGGTTCTCTATTAGTGAAGTTGATAATGTTAGTAGGACTAAACCACTGAGATAGCTATTGATTTTTAATCTTTGATTTACTCCAGAACTTGCTCTGATTTTTTTTCTGTCTTATAATTTAACCCTTGAATGGTGTAACATGTCAGATGGTGGTTCAAATGAAAAGCATATTTTTAAAAAGATTTGTAGATGCTTATGTACTTTGTAAAACGTTTCTGTCTTAAAGAACAGGAAAGTACATTTGGGGCACAAACTCATCTATTTGAGAATAAAATTCAATTTTTGAGCCACCATACAATTATATGCTGATGGATTTTATTTATCTTAATTGTAAAAAGTAAGTAGAAATACATTTCAAATTAGTTAGAAAATGCTATCACAATATGTTACAATATTGCAGTATAGGTAAGAGTATTTTCATATAGTAATGATTAACATGTAGAATAGTTCTGATTTAACTGCTGAGTATTTTTCTGGACAGTGGGTTGGGAGGACTTGCCTACCAGGTTTGGGTATTTTTTTTTAAAGAAGTACATATTTGTTGCAGATTTTGATGCTTTTGTTGGGGATACGCCCAGATTAGACACCAGTGCCCACAAAGCAAAAGCTCAACTTGCTTTGAAAGTAAAACGCCAGCCACCTTCTCGATCAAAGCTGAAAGAATCTCTTGGGGCTGGACAACAGGCTGCAAATCTACAGGTACTGCTATCGGTAGATAATTATGCATCCAGGAGCTTGGATGTGTGTTCAGTTCTGTCTGTATTTGCAACTGTAATTGTTGCCCATACTTCATTCAAACTGTGCTGAAGTATTATATTTGTGTGCTGTATCAAGTGAAAAACTCTGTTCAGGTTCATACCACATGTGATCTCCAAAATGTTCTTTGTGGTGGAGTTAATCTGAAGTTAGCAAAGAAGTATGCAAGCTCGTTGTATTCTATTTCTAATTACTGAAAGATTTTGATACAATGACAGTGGTACTTTGTGAAATAAGCTTAGCTGTTTTATAATTTCTTCATCTGAGCCACGTTAGTTAACAAATTTCTTCACAAGTAAAACTCTTCAGAAATGCTTTTTTATTCCATAAATAACCATTTAATTCCACAAAAGTATTCCAGAAATGCGCTAGAAAATTTTACTGGCAAGCAGTTGAATTCAGGTGTATATAGTTGGTAGATGAGAGAGCCTGACATAGAGGAACTACTTCAATTCCACTGAAAATGGTTGCGTTGAGCTTGAATGGCCAAGATGTACCAGAATATTTCTGACTCGGCTAGACAAAGATGATTTGGGATGTGCAGAAACATCCCTGTAGGGGTGGATAAAGGAAAACCTATAAAATCGGCTTCCTGTGGCTTAGATGGTATCTACGATAGTTAAGTTAAAATTTTCTTAGCTGAGGAAGTTTGTCTGTAGAATAGCATATCCTTACTTCCTGTTAAAAGGTCTTGTCCAGGCTGTTTAACCTAGAGAAGAGGAGATTGAGGGGAGACCTTATCGCTCTCTACAACTACCTGACGGGAGATTGTAGTGAGGCCGGGGTTGGTCTGTTCTCCCTAGTGGCGAGTGATAGGACAGGGGGAAATGGCTTTAAGTTGTGCCAGGAGAGGTTCATATTGAATATTAGGAAAATATTAAGAAAAATTTCTCTACTGAGGGGGTTGTCAGGCATTGGAACAGGCTGCACAGGGAAGTGTTGAGTTGCCATCCCTGGAGGTGTTTAAGAGTTGGGTGGATGCTGCACGGAGGGACATGGTTTAGTGGTGTTGATAGGTTTTTTTTTGAAAGATTGGACTCAATCTTGAAGGTCTCGTCCAGCTGAAAATGTTCTGTGATTCTATGGTAAGTTATTACGTGTCATGCTTATTAAAATAACTTTTGCATGTGTTGAAGGATGAAGATTCAGAAGATACTGTTCTCAACAGAGAACTTCCCGCTTCGTACCTGTCCAGGACCTTAGAAACAAGTGAAAAATTAACTCTTCCACGCCTGGATGACGTAGATCAGAAGAGTGAAAAGCCTGAACAAACAGAAAGCACAGAAAGTCCTCTGGAGTCAAGTCCTTCTGCTTCCACACATTCTTCTCCAGTACACAAACCAAACAATGGAAATAGCACCACCACCACTCGTTCACCGCCTCCTGAAGAGATGGCTCCAAATTCTCCTCAAGGGTATCCCAAGAATGTCAAGCAAAGAGAAGCAAAAGGGAAATGGAAAGAGGCCAAGGGTAAGACTTTAAAGGTTTATTATTATTTTAATCCTTTGGTGTTCAAGTATTGCAGATTTTAGATATAAATGAATATTGAACAATAAACTACTCCGAGGGAAAATAAATTGACTACAAAACTAATTACCTGTTCTAAAACTGCTTGTGAACTCTTCTTGCTTAGCAAAGAAGTGTGCAAGTTCATCGTATTCTATTTGGATACAGCAAAAGATTCTGATACTACTGTTGTGTGTTCTGAAATACGCTTATCCATCTTTTAATTCTTTCATCTGGAACAAGTTAGTTACCAAATTTCTACAAAAACTCAAGATTTCTAAAATAATTTATAGTGCCAAGAATCTAAAAGATGCCTGCAAAGTAGATGTTGTATCAGTTAAATGGTTAGAGAAGCGAATGGGTCTAAGTCAGTTTACTAAAAGCTCAAACCTACAAATCTAGAGAGTCTAAATTATTACTTTGACATAAACTAGAGGAAAGAAAACGTCATGAAATGTGGATAATCAGTAAAGATCCTAACACGTTTCTGCAAGACTTGAGCCTCCTAAGTGACAACGTATTGCAGAGTAAGTTTTGATTTTTCCAATTCTTAGGAAAATTCACTGTTAGCTCTGTACTTCCAGATGTTATCCACGTGTTGTAAACAAAATACGGTTTATGAATGTTACGGGAATTACTGCGTTATTCATCTTGCTCTCTTAAGATATTCTTGCTAGGAAAAGGTTAAAGGTAATATAATCAGCCTAGCACTACTAATCATTATTTCCTAGAAATATTTGACTTTTTTTTCTTAAGAATAATTGAAAAAGGGTTCAGATAAAATATTTTAAATGCTTGGTATTTCCTTTAGTCAGCTAGCACGATATATAAAAAGACAGACTATACTTGTTGTCTTTTCTATAGAGCTCGGACAAGACGTTTTTTAATACCCTGAAAACAGGATTTAGTTTATACTCTTCTCATTCAGTGTTTCTGTAAAGTCTTAAACAAAAACAATCTCTACCTCAGCTTCTCTTTGTTTCAGAAAAATAATCTTATGAAAACAAGAACCTAATACATAAGTGATTTTGCTTTCTTTCCTGCAAATTCCTTGCAAATGGCTGAAGCATTGCAAACATTTTCTAAAAACTGACAGAGGTGCTGAAAGAGCTAATTACCGCAGTACAGCAAGGATGCAGATTAGTATTGAAAGCTTTCTCTTTGTAGGCAAAGTGACACTAAATGCTACTTCCTGCAAGATTGTTGCTTTCTAGTCCTACTTAAATGTCTACCTGTTTTTTCTTTCCTATTGCCTTCCTATCTATTCATGTGTCAGTCTATTTTAACCTATTGTAGTGCATTTTAGAAATTACCTCTTTTCTTAAAATACTACCTCTGGAGAGAGAGGTGGAAACAAATGCCGGTATTAAAATTAAGTCTTTTTGGTTTTGTATTTCAGTTGAGAGTTTACTGGTTATGTGTTTAGAAAGAGTGGGTAATCAATTAGATAAAGTGCTGATGTTGATCAGAAATTACTGATCAGTTATGCCCAAAAAAAACCAAATAAACCCCCTGACTATTCTGCATGTAAACTTTGAGGTAACCGTTATATGTTTCAGGAACAGTTATTAACTGGTGGGGGCCTTGTCCTCAGTTTTGTGTAGCAAACATGATTTTATTTTTTTATGATCCTTTAAGACATCTGTGTACATTATTTCATGTCAGAAGTTGTTATGAAGACAGAACTTAAAAGTTGCTTTGTCTCACAAAAAGCAGGGTGCAACTCTTGAGTAGGCAGCTTAGTTATGAAACACCTGATTTGCAGTACAAAACATATTTCAGTTATTTTAAAAAATTAATCCCATAGGATTAGTTTAAAGGGGAATCTATTCAGGGTTTGCAGTAATCTGACACGATCCACTGGGAAGGGGTAGCGTGATGCTTAAGTTTGTCACTTAATTTCATTTAATTGAGCAGTTGGAATTGAACGTGCTCCCTCTGGTGAAAAATTAGATCCTAGCAGGTTGTATTCCAATTTTGAAAATACCACCGTTTTGGAGGAGCTTCAAAGTCCCCATTATGTCCTTAGAGTAGTCACAGTTTATACGTACTGTTTCCAAGAAATGCAGCTTGTTAGGATCTATCTGTCTGCTTTCCAGGTACTGGCTCTCAGGGTGGTTCGGCACTCTCCAGAGCCAGCAGCTTGCACGTGTGGCCCAAGTAGCTCGCCTGGACTAGCTACTGAACCAGGGAAAATGCAAAATGAACATCTTTTAATCATTCTTTATTAGAAGTGCTATGTTCTGTTGCTCAACTGTTGCTGTAAAGCTAAGGTTTTTTTCAGGTGTCTTATGCTGGTTACCTAGTTGGTGTATTTTGAAGTTGACTTTTTGCAAAAGAGAGGTACATTTTTAAAAAAAAAACACCACCAAACTCTGTTTGTTTGTAATTCATTGAGGCAAAATATTGTGGTAAGTTTTATCTTTCCTTAGACAGTATAGAACTGCTGTTAATCAAGAGCAATATTTTTGATCAGTCATAAGCAGCTATTGTTGTGTTGCACAGCCAGAACGCTGGGACGATGCGAGAGAAAGTAACTTGCGTGGGTATGGTTGTAGTATTTTCAGCTAGTATCTGCACGTGTGAATGACAAATTTAACACTGGTACTCAGGTTTCAGTAACTTTCTTACTCACAAGTGTCACCATAAGTACTTGAAACTTGGAAGTATTTTTAGAGTAACAGTTTTATTTTCCACCCCTCTGTCAAAAGCAGAAGAAAAGAAAAACGAAGACAGAACAGTAGAAACAAATGAAGGAACATCATCAGGAAAGTCCAAAAGGAGATTTCCAGATTTTGGGTAAGATTTTACTTGTGTTCATTTGGAAATACGTGGTTTTCACTTTTGGAGAATTTAATGGTTTCTAAATAAAAAGTTGAGGAAAATCCAATAAAACTACTTCATAGCAACACCACTGGACAGTCTTTTTCTATCTTCAATATGCAGTGTTTCTACCACATTTTGATTTTATTTATCTGTACCTTTTTCCCTCAAAGCATTTCTTGAGGCTCTTCAGTTTTTAACTGACTGCACAATTTGTCTATGAATTAATTTGAAAAGCTGTGTGTGGTTTTATGCCAAAGTATTGTTAAAGCCTAGACTCTGATGTTATGTCCTGCTGGAGTTACAGTTTAAAATAGATACCAGTCTTGCCTTAATTCTACAGTAGAAGTATCGTTACATAAGGTTTGGCTGCAGAAACAGCTTATCGAACTGTTCTTTGGAAGCACTCAGCAGTGATTTCTGAATTTCATTTAGAAGTAAAGTGAGCAGAAGTAAAACAGAGGTGCAAGCTGCATATTATCTGGAAATGCAGTGTGGTGACTGAACTCGGGATTTAAGAGAAGAATTGCTACATTTTGTAGTGGAGACAGGTATAAAACTTGTTGAAGCCAGCTAATATCAAAGACTCAGACTAGTACTGCAACAAATAAATCACAGTATATAGCATAAAAATTATATATATAGTATATAGCATAAAAATGACAGAGAATATAATTAATGACTTAGTTCAAGTCACTCTGCCTTGCATATAAATATTTATAGAGCAATAAAACTATGTTCTTCTTCTTGGTTGTATCCACTGTATGCTAAGTTTCTTTGGCCATTTTATGTGTTTTATTTGGACTATATGTGGTTTTTGAAAGGTACTTTCATAATTCTCTCATAGTTCTTAAATAAAATATGAATGATGGACATTTTTAATTGTATGTATAATCAGCAAAATCGTGCTCTGTGTTATAAATATGGCTTTCTGTAACTGTTGAAATCAGTGTAAAAACTAGCTTGCTGATTAAAACATTTTGCATTGTGTAAATGTCAATGCTTTATGAGAACTGTGGTTTTTTTACTTCAGTGGATTACGAAAATCTGGGGGCAAGGGCAAGAAACAAGAAAAAGAAAATCTAAGAGGTTCTCTGGATAGCAGGTAGTTGTTTTTGTTTTTTTGTTTAATACTTACATGCTGCATTCCTAAAATTTTTAACCCAAGAATTTATTTAAAACTGTCACTACTATTTGACCTTGAATTACATTCAAGTATAACAGTGGCGACATTCTTTGAAGATTAATATGATGTGGAGATGAAATTCTCATCTCAAGTAATAAGAATACATAAAACACTATAGAGGAAACAGTAAAGCAGCATTACATTTTGAAGTATCTCATAAGGTTAACATGTTGTACCCTATCTTAAAGATTAATCTTCCTAAGCAAAACTAGTTTTTATGTTGAGTAAATTAAACTAGCAAATTATTTGAAATTGTTAAATTGTTGTATGAAATACTGTAAAAGCTCTTAAATGTGTGTTGTTCAAGAACTCAAGTTATTTTGTAATGGTTTTCATTTCAAGTACCGATTGTGCTGTGAAATGGGTAAAAATCAGTTGTATGTGTATTGGGTTTGTTGTTTTCGGGGGGAGTTGTGTTTAGGGAACAGGCGGGCTTTTTTTGCTGCTTTTTTTTGTCTAAACAACACAATGTAATCCGCATATTTCAGAGGTTCCCGAGAGCTGTTGGATGACTCTGGCAACAATCTGTCCGCATCGGATTCAGATTCCCCTGTTCCTACTTGCATGCCTTTCTCTTGGTTTGGAGACAGTCACAAAGAGCCTCAGATTTCTAGTAGCAGCCTGCATGTTACTCAGAGCGGGCAGGACAGTTGTGAACATGGTCAAGAGAAGAACAGAAGCAAGGTAAAGATGACTAATTTGTGCTTGGAGTATTTAAGTGTTTCAGCCTGATTAAAGTAAAACCAGCAGTGCTTGGTAACTTAGTCCTTGACCACAGCACCTCTTACAAAGGTCGCTGCAGAAGTTTGAGACTTTACAGTCCTCCCCAGCAGAAACTGTTACCATTTTCCCCCTGTTCAGTTGAGGCATCAGTGGAGACTGTTCAGGCTAAGTAGCATCTAAAGAACAGTCACAGGGTACGTTTTTTCGTGGCTATAATGCTAATAGTAACACTGGGCTTTAGGACAGTATACTTTTCAAAGCCAGATCTGTTTCGCTGTCTAATACTTGGAGGAAGCCTACATAAGGAGAGGTCAGCTTTCCAGGCAGTTGGCCAACCAGTTCTCACCCTGCTGGTTACGTAGGGGTGCATTAAGATAGCATCCTGGTTTTAATTAACGAATGTAGTATTTAAAGCCAGGAGGCACATCTGTAGAACACTCTCTTTTCTAGGAAACTGCTTCTGAGTAACTGATAATGTTCTAATAATTTAAAACCTTGTAACCAAAGCTTAAGAGTGAAGAAGCTACACAGTTCAGTCTATAACCATAAAGTGAGCATCTTTAGAGTTCAAACTATGTGAAAGAAATGGCTGTAAAAAGTAAGAAGCTTAGTGTGGGCACTTTCTAAATGTTTTGTTAATTTATTGCAATGTAAGATTGTCACTTACAATTTTACTAACTTCATTCCTGTATCCTTTACATTTTACTACATTCAAAATTGTAGCTATTTGAGTAAACATAAGTTTATTCTTTAGTTTTACACTTTTTTTTCACTTCGGTTGTCTAAAATACCATTTCACTTTTTCCTTTTTCTCTGTGTTATTAGAGGGAAATGAGTCACAAATCTAGAAGAGAAACTTGCTGCATTGTAGTCCATTAAGTCCCTTACATCTTGTGTAGATAGCAGATAAAAACAAGTTGGCTTTCCATGTTTCCAGCTGCTGATTGCACTAAAATTCTGCTATAATACACTTTTTCAAGTTACTTTCTGTTTTCTTAGTGTGAATTTACAGTCCCTGTGACAGGAGCAAGATTTATGCCTACATAATTTGTAAAAAATACTGAACATTGTTTTAGAACTGTACAATACCTAACTATAACACAGGAACTTCACAAGGGTAGGAAATTTCTAATCTCTAAAGTAGAACCACGCTTTACTGTCCAGTGTGTGTCAGTCTTGTGTATTTACAGCTCCTGCGTTACTTGCTTCTGTTGAAGCGCGCAGTGGTCAAAAGATGTTTCTGTAAATAACCCAAGGATTTTGGGACTGGAGGATCCGTGTTGAAGGGGATATGCATACGCTTTGGTACAATTTTTTATTAGATGAGAGTGCGTGGTTGATCTCTTAGTAGGCTGTAGCAAAGGTATCAAGATATATTTTCTGGGTAGATAAGCATTCATAGAATCATTCATGGAATGATTTTGGTTGGAAAAGACCATTAAGATCATAGAGTCCGACCACTAGCCCCCACCAAACCACATCCCTGAGTACCACATCTACTCACCTCGAACACCTCCAGGGATGGTGACTCCATCACTGCCCTGGGCAGCCCGTTCCAGTGCTTGAGAACAAACCCTTTCAGTGTTGTAGCTTTCGAAGTCATTCCTTACGAAGAACTCATTCGTCCCCTCTTTGTTCCTTCTTTCTCTCTGATTGAAATAATTTTTCTGAGCATAGTAGAAGTCCCACGGCTGCATTTCTACTATAAACACCTCTTCATGTGTTTATATAGACACTTTTTTGGCAATAAAAAAGGTATAGATCTTATCAGGTTAGGTGATTTCTTCCTTTCCGTGTTGTCCTGAAATAATAGCCTTTTTTTCTTACCATTGTGTACTTTATTCAAGCTGACTATCAGTTGAACCTTCTAGCTGGTTTTTTGCCTACTGTTCTATTTTATTTTTTTTCTTCTCATGCTCCAGTATGTAATTTCTGCTTGCTGCTCTTTTCCTTAGTGCCACTTGCAAACTGGCAGCTGGAAGAATATACATGTCTTCAGCTGTATTCCTGCTTTGTAAAATGGTAGAAAGCTGACCCTATTAAAGAACAGATTCTCATATATTAGTTTATCCTAAAATCATACTTGGCCTTTCTGAAGTGAGGCTAGTTTTACTTCGTAATGTTTGGTGTCTTCTGGAAAGATGGTGATATGACAGTAGCTACTTCTTGGAATGACTAATCTTTGTAGATTTTAACCTGCAGTTTATCCTTAAATTTGCACTACAGTGACAGGGCTTTGGCTGGTAAACCTTGCTATGAAAAGACATTAAAACTGAGACAGAAATGTGCTTGACCCCACAGAGCAGTGAGCCGTTACTAAAACAGGGTAACAGCAGGGACTAAATTGTCCTCCTGGAATTTAAGGAAAGAATATGCTTTTTTGTGTTTATTTGTGTTTGGATTTATGTGCGCAGTTACCCATAGGATAAGGTGAAAGCATTTCTGAAAGAGCAGGTAAAAGTAGAAACAATAAAATAAGAACTTGGTTATGTAGAAATCTGAAGTGTTGTGCCGAGTCTTTCGCATTGTGTCTCATTTCTGTTACTGAGTTTTTAATGTTGATGGTGTCAGGAATGCAATTTAACTGTTTTCTCATTTTGCAAAACTTGCCTCATAAAATTACTGTGCCTAGCAGGATTTTGTTGTTTTAAAAGGATATTGAAGTTAGACTTAAACTTATAATTTGGCAAAGAAATTCTTGCTGATTGTGAAAACTAGAAAGACAAGAACTAAAATCTTGTGATCTCAGTGTTTGTAGACTGTTCAGCATTAGGAGATTCTAAATTAGTCCTGTCACATAATCCGACCCTTGACTTAGTCCCTTCACATAATCTGACCTTTGGTTTAGTCCCATTCTCTGATACGATACAAATGCTTACATACTGTTCATGTTCATTATCTTTCCAGAGCATTATTCTGTAAGCCCGTATGCAATGTTTCTTTTTTTGTTGCAAGGAAACACATTGTGGTATAAACTATATATATATATATAATATATCTCCTAGTACCTGAAGTCTTTATTAGTATCTTAAATCTTAGGAAGCATGCCTATAAAACCTCTTCCATACAATTTCTGTGATCTTCAAGAATCAAAAATCTTTGCAACTGGCGCTTAATCCTTAAAAGGAAATTACTATTTCTTTTAACTCAATGTGAGCAGGGGAAGGAGAAAACTACAACTGGTGCTGAGATGCTTTACTTTTAGTTATGTTTTCTTCGTATTTTTTCTAAGGTCTCATAAATATTTTGCTCAAATATAATCTTGTCTCTCCTTTTTTTTGTTTTTTTTTTGTTGTTTTTGTGGGTTTTTTGTTTGTTTTTGTTGTTGTTACTGTTGTGTAATTTTGTTTCTGAATTGTTCTTTGCAGAGGTAGAATAAGTGAACTGAGAGTGGCTAAAAGGAAAGCTCCTAGATATATTTTCAGTTTGGGTTGAAACTAATTTGAGAATAGGCAGATGAACAAAGCATTCTGTTGTTTCTGGTTATAAATTCTACATCTAAAAGACTGAAGGCCTCCTTTAAAATGTACTGTAGTTAATAAAATAATTTCCATGGTAAATAGAACACCATTTTTCAGTCATAGACAGTACCACTTTCCCTGAAAAGGTAGTAGGAAAACTCAGGGTTTGGTTTGGTGTGGGGTTTTTTTTGTCTGTTGAGTTGTGGTGGTCATGTGGTGGTTTGGGGGATTTTCTTTCTTTCTTTCGTTTGTTCGTTCTTTTTTTTGTAAGACTCGAAATGTATATCAGTAATTTAGGGGAAAAGGGAGTGCAAAGATCAAATATCCACCCCCAAAACAAAACCAGAGCAATCTATAAAATATACAGTTGGGGTTAAACTGAAATCAGAACACAAATACGAAGTGCTCAATGAAGACAACTGCAGAAACATAGTTCTCTTATAGAAGTGTAAGTTGCTGAAGGAGATTCTTTAATGTCATCTTAATTTAGGATCTCAGATTATTTATGCATATAAAGATACACGTATTTCTTAGAAGGATCTTCTTACCAAATCTACTGTGAAGGCTTCAGGAGTAGCAACTGGGGTTTTTTTCATAGTCTTCTAGCTCTGTGACAGGCTGCTGGGGTCACGTGCCTAGATTGTAGGAGTACTGATGCTGCATAAGTTTGAACCTAGACCTGGCTGCTTTTAGATGTTAAGGCAGGTGTACAGATGCAAAAGCTTCCTTTAAACACAGTCTAAGTATAGTAACTGAATGTAAACAGTAAATGCTGTGAAGGCTTTACATTTGTTCAATATGATACTTGTTACACTGGTCATATTTCTAACCTGAATTTATTAACTTCTTTTTTTTTTAGTTTAATAGTACTTCATTAAAATAATATATTTGTCAAAATCTTTTATTTCAGAAGATTTTTCTGTTTTAAAAATAATTCTTTCAGGCTGTCACACTACATAATTACTGTAGATTTACAGTGTTAAACCAGTTTTTTTAAGACATCTGAGTAATTGTTTAACCTCAAAAATGTTCAGCTTTGTTATAGTGTTTTTACACTACTTGGTAACTATAAATAAATTTTGCGTAGATTGATACAGTCCATTTATTATAAGAATTCTTCTAAAAGATATTTTATATTTACATGGTATTTTTCACATCAAAGTAATTTTGAGGGGACGTGATTCTGTGCCTCCAGTGCAGCTGCCTTGGAACTGAATTGTAGAATCAGAGAGTAGTTGAGGTGGGAAGGGACCTCTAAAGGCCATCTAGTCCAAGCCCCCTCCAGTGGGCGGGGATGTCTTTAAATAGATGGGATTGCTGAGAGCCCCCAGCCTGACCATGGATGGAGCTTCTACCACCTCTGTGGGGAACCCGTTTCAGCGTTTCACCACCTTCATCAAAGCTCTTAAAATGAACAGCAATACAATATGGTATCTTAAATTACAACTTAAAGTTTGGGGAAAGCTTGTCCTTAGGCAAGCTCTGTATTCTCTATTCATGAACTAATTTAAACCCTGATGTGTGAGGTGCCAAAGGCTCCTTGCTCTTCCAGCTCTCAATGTATATATCAGGTGAAGACAGCCGATCTGTTTTGCTGTTGACCACAGTGGTTCAGTAGTGGGCAAATAGGTTCTTTTTCAGAAACTTCGTAAGTTGTGGGAACACTTAGGTGCCTGGAAATCTTAATGATCATAAACACTCAGGATGGATTTTTATCTCACCAACAGAACAACACCTTCTGAAGCACATCCATAGTGCCTTGTGTAGGTTTCAGCTGAGTACAAACTTAGCGTGAATAATTCTACTGAATGAAACCTAAATTGCTTCTACCCAAGTGTGGTATGCCTGCTGGAAAAGTAACCACTTGTGTTTGCTTGTGAACCTTTAACACTATTTGAGGTTATGACTGATTGTCCACACAAGGTGCTTTTATTGGAGATAACTGTTTTAAATTTGTTATTGTGTTTTCAAATTTAGAAGTTTAATAAAAACAAGTTGATGCTTGTTGTGCATTTCTTATGTGATCTAAAGATAACTGAGTCACAGTTTGGTGTTTTTACTAAAAATCAAAATTACTAGAATGTCACCTATGACCTGCTTTTTCCAAGGAGTGAGTTAATAAAACGTTATTTCCACTTGTTTGCAGAGTAGAATTGTCATAGATGATACATACCATAGCAAGCCAAGTTGTGAACTTTCAGGGTTAGTGACAGAACCAAATCTGTCAGGTCGTTCACACACTTTAACCTTCTCTTCAAATGAGGTGAGTTTCAAAGTGTGTATATGTGTCTTGTTGATGTTGTTGTTCACACTACAGCATGTTTAATAGAAACACGTTTGTGTGATGTGAAACTAGATGGCTGTTTCCATATTTGGATGTTGAAGAGCACTGTAAAGAATCATAAGCTGTTACTGAACCAAGAACACAACCCGGCAGATGCTATATCTGTGTTCTGATCCTAGATACGTTATAAAAATTGGAATGAGCTCTCTCTGATTGCATTGCAGTTTTTAATTTTAAATATAACACCTTTCTGTTCCACTAATGTAAAGCAACTTCCTGGGTGAATGAAAACTGCAGTGGTTTTGATCGTGTCTTCACATCTATGCAGGTTTGGTTTTCATAAAATTTCATCTAAATAAAAACAAGAAAAGAAAAAACACAAGCAAACAAAAAAAAAAAGACTATAGTTGTTCTGACATATAGGTAGAAGCTAGATACCTGAAAGTCAGTGTTCATTCCTCTGGAGAACTAACTTCTTTAGCTACAGATGAAACCTAAAGGACACTTTGGTAACATTCTGAGATACCGTCTTGTGTGTTTGACTGATCGGCTTCTTTATAAATAAATCCTTCCTATACTAGGAGGTGTCATTAAAAGATGAACACAGCATGTTCCAGGAATAAGTTAGAGGGCTTGCCAAACTGCTAGTGATAATGTTTGAAGAAAAAGAAATATGTTGGTTTGTTATTAGCTATCTTAAACCAGGCTTTGGTGAAAATCTTAAAATATTCCAGTATTATGTAGAAAGTCAGAACAGTCTTACAGTTTTACAAATATGAAATCACTAACATAAAAATTGAGGGCATCAGAAGCCACATAACTAGTTTACAAGTTTCAGCAGTGAATTCATTTCTTCCAGATTTTTATCAGAGGTGACAGTCGCAGATCTAATGAAAAAGAGAGGAAGTCCAGTTAATATCTATCATTGCAAGTGTTCCCTGCAGTTTTCTTATTGGAATTGTTTGTGAATGGAACGTGTGTTTCTCAAACTTTCAATCAGTATAAATCATAGGATTTTAACAAAGCTAAATATCTTCTTGAATATTGTTCCTTGATCAGTGTTACAACTTGTGAGTAAAATTCTGATTTTTAAGACTCAAATGAAAGTTGTCTATTACTAATTATACGTGTCTCAAGTGGTGGCTTGGCCTTTTTTTTGTTATAGCTGAGTCTGATTCCAGTGTTCTCTCTGGTTCATATGTTGCTTTTGCATATGACCAATGAAAGTTGTACCTTTTTCAGTAATTGCACTGATTATCAGGGTTTGTTCTGAGGATGCTGATAAGCTCTGAGCTGATTTCTCTTTTGGAAAGCAGTATATGTGAAGAAAAATGGGTGGTTCTGTTCTTGAGGTTTTTTTAATTATTAGTACAATACATTGAGGTCTAGGAAAAAAAATAAATAACCAATCTTAGAGCAATTATGGGTATTTTAAATCTTTAACTTAAGCCCCCCACAAGTAGAATTTCTAACTAGTTCTTGTTCGGATAGGTTTA
>NW_009719313.1:0-19918 GCF_000703405.1 Apaloderma vittatum | reverse complement strand
AGCAGGAATCACAGTAGCTAGTGTGACCATGCCTACATTCAGAGGAACGGGCTACTGTGTGCTGCCCCACAGATCCTGGAACTGGTAGTAGGCCGGGGAAATCTAGATGGGAGCAGCACTGAAGAGTCGGCTTCTGCTGGGCAGGGGCTCGTGGGCGGGTTGGAGCAGTGGCAGCGTGCTGAGAAGTGGGTTGTTAGCAGATTCTGTTGAATGGTGTAATGGCATCGGTGTTTTCTTGGGGTTGATATTTTTGTCTTTACGGCCTTCAGCATTTCTGTACCTGCTTTCTGAAGCATCTGTGGATTTATGCAGGAGCATGTGGTTTTCTCATGCTTCTGTATGTTACAGGTAGTTTTAGTTCTGCTTTCTGAATTTGCAGCTGATCTTTTGTGTGTGGTGGCTGTTTTGGGGACTGTAACTCTGATGTAACTAGCAGCTTGGGACAGTCCTTCTGCCTCTGGAGGGACAGTAAACAACTGGAAAAAAATTATGTAGAGGTATGATTTAATGACCAACGAAAATTACTCTAGAATGTGTTCTTCACTCTTCTACACTTTTCGCTTTTGTATTCTGAAAAAATAGTTACAGATTGCTTTTTCCTTGTGCAGTAGTGAAAAGATCAAATTACATAGGATTAAATACCTTCCTGTTCACTTCTGTGAGGAGATGATGTCTAAGTGTGTTAACACAAAATAAGCTTTAGGTACAACTTCTTCTGGTTTGAGAGATGTCTTCAGCAATATGAAGTAGGTTGAGTTTGTCAGCATCAGCAGCAGCTGATGGAGCTCAAGACCTAGACTGGAATGAGTAGCTTAGCCTGGAGGACTCCTCCATGGTACAGTCTGATAGCTGCTCTAATCTATGCTGCTTGGAGGAACTGGTGCACAGAGCTTCCCAGAATCTATCGAGGGACTGCATTCCCCTGGCAAAATTAATTAATCTGGGCCTCTCTTTAACAGGAGGACACCTTCTGCCAGTACTTTTACTCTGAAATTACTTCAGTGAATCTGTTACATGGCTAGCACAGATTAAATAAAACTAGTGAGTGAGTTCAACAGGAATAAAGCATTTTACACATTTATCAGTGTAAAGGAGATGGATGGATGGATAGATAGATAGATACGCACACACATCCCCCTCAAGGTTAAAAGTAGATATATGTATATATATAAAAAAATATACATATGTGGCAATATATATTTTGGTATTTCTTGCTGCTGATAGAGCACATATGACTCTGAGATACATACACAAAGGGGAAGCTGGTTTTTTTTATTATTCATGAAGACTTGCTATTATGAGACAAAGTAAAGTTATCAATATATATTTTGTATTACAATGACAGGTGGAGGAGTACTGTTATCTAAAATGATTTAAAGTAACATTTTGAAATTCCTTTAGTAATTTATGCGATAAACTTTCTTTCTTTGTATGAAGCATCTCAAGCTTGATGGCTTGGATAGAAACTTTGCTGTGCCCCAGTTGTCTTGATACAGATGCTGTATAGAGCACTTAAATCAAAACCTCTTCTAGAGCCCTTTGCTGTTTTCTGAAAATTGCTAGTTGGTTTCTTCATGTTAGGAAGGTGGATGTGTTCACACTTGTTACATCAGCATAATCCTTTTCATTTGTATTAGAAGTCCAATTTTGAAGGAAATCTCCAGATTGTCCCCACTTGCCTTACTTCAGTTTTTGGAAAGCAAACCAGATATGCTCCAATAGTGTTCCTAGTGCATTCTAGCTCCTAGTGGCCATTGAGTCTGACTGGCCAGGGGGCTGTTTGGAAATGCTCGTAGTACGGATTTCAGGACCGCAGCACAAACTATTCTGCTCTAGAAACTTGTTCCGGTTTATCTGCACTACCTCCTTATGTAACCACTGTCCTTTGTTTCACAGATCAGGAAAAGCAAAGAATTTCTACTTACATGTAGAATATAACGGAAATCTAAAATGTATTTGCTTCACCTCAGATACGTGTTCCATGTTGTGCTCTCAGGATCATGTGACCAACCTACACCTTGCTATCTTCCACTTGCAACTGCCAGAATCACTTTGTTACGTTCAATCAACTCTCCCAGTTTTTGTTGAAGGAGTTGGATTTTGCGAGACCCCTCGTGTTGGGAGGTGCAGTTGTTCAGGAAACTTAACAGGGTCGCATCTCAAATCTGTCACTAGGAAGACGGTTATATCCATGGTTTCTGTTTACAATTGTTAAGACTTCCTGGAAAACATGAACATACTTTCTGCTGTTCAGAAAATACCTTTGCTAAGCAGTGGAAGCTGCCTAGTGGAGCAGCCTACAAGTCTAATGCAGTCTGTACTCAATCATGAGCTAGTGAGAGATCATTCTGGATAGTTAATAAAACTTCAGGTAACTCTGATGTTCCTGATTCAAGTATGACACGAGATTTTCTTCTGTACAGACACTGAGCTCTGTTTTATGTAGCTTTTCTTTTGTGATGAAGGAATAGAGTGCTTTGGGATGAACAGCAGTGCCTTTTTCCCCCTCAGAAGCCAACTGAAATTGAAGCAGGGAGCTTCAAAAGCTCTGAGAGCTGGCAAAGTGTTTTTTCACTGGAAGGCTACAAGCTCTTATGTTTCTGAAATGGTCTTATAGCTGGCAGATCCTTTACAATGTTGATGTGATGGCATTAGATGACAGAATAAACAGCCCTCTCCAAGAAATGCATGAAATTTAGTGAAACTACCTGGAACAGTCATCAGATTTACTTAATTCTAGAATTGCTTTTGTTCTGGATTTCCTTCACCGGACAATAATCAGTAACACAGTTGAAGTGCCACTCAATTCTTGATCTGTGTAAGGCAGTACCTAACACTGGCATTGAGCTACCTTAACCAACTCATTGAGGAAGCTTGTTCTTTGTTAGGATGTATCAAATTTACATGAATGCTTTACTATATAATTTATCTTAGAGAAAAGCATTTATGATCTCTGTTTCTGGCTTAGTTTGTGTTGACTGTTGTAGTGTCTTTTTCTTCATAGCAAACTCCTAGGCAAACTGAGTGTTAACTGTGATCTCGAGAACTGAAGTCTTTTTGGAGCTAGAGTACGTTTAAAAATGCATTTTGTTAATGAAACTCAATTGGCAACTGTAATTCAACCTATAGTCAAGTAAAACGTTGCTTACAGTGACTTTTCTCAATTGGTCAGGCATTAGATGATGATTTTACAACAACAGGAAAGCAAAATCAGTGGCACAGTAGACCTATTTCTGAATGGACCACCCAGCAAGTATGCCACTGGCTAATGGGAATGAACATGGAGCAGTACATTACAGAGTTCACAGCTATGAATATAGATGGACAGCAGTTAATGCAGCTCGACAGCGACAAGTTAAAGGTATGTGAATATCCCACGACAGATTTGTAACTGTATGAATTTCACTGCTTATTCAGACATATTTTTAACCTACAAAGTCTATTTCCCTGTTTTCATGGCTTTTTAAGGGATAGAGTTTTACTTTTGAAATGCTTGGACACCATACAGTTAGATGAGGATTTACTAATCTAAGTTGGTTTTAATCAGTAAATACCAAGTATTTCTCCTTTGTTTGCATCTTGAGGAAATCAGTGTAATTCGCCAAGGTGGCTTGATACATCTGTCATCAATATGAGCATAGGTCATATCAAAACAAGATCCAGCCAATTCAAATACAGAGAATTGCAGGATCCAGTTTTAGAAATCCGTTTCTTCCACATCTCTTCTTCACGTGGGAAAGCTAAAAATCCTACCTGGTAGCCTTGTAAATGTGTTTGGCTTTTACTCCTACTATTTATCTCTTACAGTGCCAGTAAACTTTCAGGGTTTTTTTTTTGTCATTAAATTCTAAGACTGTATTTTGGACAGGCAAAGTTTGGGACTAAAATGAGGTTAATTGGTCTATTCTGGCATAAGGCAAATTATTGCTAATGATGAATAGTAGGATTTGAGTGGTTTAGGGGAGGGGTAAAAAGTCTAACTTCAGCCTCAAAAAAATACACCTTGATTTTAGGATAGGTGTACAACACCAGCTGTCCTGTATGTTGTTAAATAAATATTTCCTTGGACACAGAGGAAATAGCTGTTACTGGTCTGTCATTACTGCCTGGATTTGTGAGACTTTGGATGTTGATGCTTGAAGCCTAGTTTACACCTAAGGCCATCCCGAGCTCCAGGGAGTGTGAGCCAGTGCTGGCTATAACTTGGGATCGGGTACTGCCACCTGCTGATCAAAAATCGAAGTGTACTGTTTAATTAATAGGCTTTTTACTAATGCACTCTACTCGTTAATTTTTAATATTAAGGATTTTAGTTACTGAATATAAATTCCTTCTGTGTAAAAAGAAAAATATTTTGAGACTACTATTTCATATGCTGTTTGCTGGAAATTCTCGGGTGTCTGTCTTTGTAAAAGGCAATAAGAAGCAATTATTTCACAACAAAACAAGTGTGTAGGCCCTTGTTTCCTTACTGACCTTGTTACTCAGATGATCGTTTACAATGCTTTTGAGGATTTAGGCCCTTATTTCTTAAAAAAAAACACACCACCCTACCTTGCATCAAAGTGAATAACACTTTCTTAAACTGTTGTTGCACAAGCACTTTTGACAGTGCTGTTGGAAAAAATAATGATGGAATATTTATCTCCTTTTTTCCCCCCAAAGGCCTTGGGAGTTTCCAGTCAAAATGACCGATCAACAATAAAGAAAAAAATTAAGGATATTAGAAAAACACAAGAAAAACTGGAAAAACAGAAAGAAAAGGTTCAAAAGAAGGAGAGAGAAGTTCGCAAGACGGGCAGAGTGGTAGCCACTCTTGAATCCAGCTGCTGAAGTGACCCTGTTTTATTTTAGTGTAGACTTGCTTCATCTTGAGGAAGTTCAGCAGATCTGTATATAGTTGTACAATTGAGGGAGGAGGGAAAGTGCAACAGTTTAACATGGTAGGTGTTTTTTTTACGTTTTAATTATTGTCCCTCCCCATTAAAACCCAATAAAATGAAATGTTTTCAATATTTTTATTCCTAGTTGACTCTGCCTGTACTAATAGACAATAATTTAACTTTCTGCCTTAATTAATATTTGTGCTTCTAGACCTCATATGCCCTTTTCATTGAAATTGATGTTTGTGAAAAGTTGAATACTGGATTAAAAATCATTCCAATATTAGCCAACTAGCATTTGGTAGAGTTGAATCTGATAAGAGGGACAATAGAAAAATCCTGCCAACAAATTCAGTCTGTGACAGTCTGTTTATCTGTTGCCACTAAAGATGTATAGTAAAAATTAAGAAAACGGTAATGTCAAATTAATTTAAAAAGAAAGCATGTATTTCAAATTTATGGATTATTTTGTTTAAATTCTTGTATTTCTGGGATTTTCGTTCAAAGTTCACTGTCGTAGCACATTGGTTTTGAATTCTACGTGTTGCAGTTTACTGAGACAAATAACAAATATTAAGTAGTTTTCACAAACTACATATACTAAGCGTAATATTAAGTTTTCTGTACACTACCCATATGGTGTTGGGCCAAGGTTTAAACCTATAAATAAGATCTTTTTTAACCTATTTTTCCTAAATAATACATAGTTTTTATAGATTTATGCTATGAAGATCAATTTGCAATACATGTATTTCTCTTTTCTACCTGCTACAAGATTTTTGCGGACCAAATTTATATATTTGCTAATTTTAAACTATACTGGTTTTCAAACTTAAAATACTGAGGGACGAATTGTAGGGATTTTTTAGGGAAAATTATCACTGAAGCACTGGGTTTCTGCATTGTATTTAAATGTTCGATTGTAGACTATAGATTATTTCTGTTTAAAGGAGGATTTGATTCTCAGATTAGTTTAGAACATGAATTAGTTTTGTATATTTACATACTATTTTCTAGAGATACAACAGCACTTCCTTTAATTAGATTATTCCAGAAACATAACCTAGTTTAAATATCAGTTCCACCATAGAATAGACTAGTCCAAAATTTACATAAATCGTTTATGTGGACCAAGTTCTCCTTTAAATCTATGGACTGTTTTTCATTTTAATTAAATGAATGAACTTCACTGTTGGTGTTTCACAGTTATTTTTTGTATAAATGTCTTACAAATTTCAGCAAAAGGACCGTGTGGAAATGCTTCTGCACACTGCATTTCCAAAATAAAGTTTGAAAAATCTTGGTAATAATTACTTTAAAAAAGAGGTTCATTTCTCAGTTTTGTGCAGTAAGAAATGCTTCTGTGGTCAAGATTTAACTTATTTACTTTCTTTCCAGTAGCTTTGTGTTTGTACTGCCAACTTACAGACCTTGAGCCAGAGAAGAATGCTGTCCAACTGATAAAGAGAAGGGAATTAGAAGCGTGGAATGATCAAATGCTTAGAAGTGCACACATAAACCCACCTTCGATTAATTCAGTCCAGGAAGTATTTTTTTTCTCCTCAGTTAAGTGCTTCCAGTTAGAACAGAGAGTACTGATAGAACCATGTGCTAACTGTTTCCTTTATGCCTACGGAACTTAATCTTGCACCATCTGAAGAGTTTGTTTCTCAGGAAGAAGATGAGTGGAAATAATGGTTTCAAAGATGTGCCTGTGTGCAGAGCTGTTGTAGTTACATGGGGAGGCCATGGCAGGGATGAGAAACTCACCTGGGCATAAGAACATTGGTTATCACAGACCACAGCGCGTAACATCTGTCACACGCTAAACAAGAAGGCTGCCTCCACGGAACTAGCTTTGTAGCAAGCCACACAATCACCCAACTTCAAACTTTAATTCTTAAAATAGTTTTAATGAATAAATGTAGTGATTCTTTCAAAAAATTAACAGAATCCAAGATTCATTTTACAGTGCAAGACTGAGCTCATTTGTGTACAAAACTATTAATCTCAGCATTTTGATCACTAAGCTACTAATTTTCTACAGTGATTCACTTCAACTTAACCAGTGTGCTAGCAGTGTCTTCAGTACAGTAATGATGAACATCTTAAACACAAAAGTTATCTGCTGAACTTCTATTTCTATTAAAAGTAATCAAACTTGTAAGTAGAGTTAAACACTGTAAAACAAAATATTTTTCATAACAGTCTTTTGGGCTGGTGGGTGAGGAGATAGCTACAAATAAAATTACAAGACATGTTGTTCTTATAATCAGAATTCAATTGGTAGCTAGCCGAGAGCATGAAAGGTTTTATTTCAATAATACCATATGAAATACTTCAGTAGACTTTCTAAAAAACCAAGTTAGCTTTTCTTCGGAAATATCTCTTGTAATTCTCAGGTATTGATAAAAGCGATTCAAATAAGTTAGTTAACATTTAAAACAGCATAAAGCTAGAATGTACAGCCTCAGAGTTTTTAAAATCCCTTGCTCTAACTTTTCTACAGGCCCCATTTTGCAGCATGTGGAATTTCTCACATCCTCTTGCAGGGTTGAAGAAGAGAAGAGCTATAGATTCTCCTCACTTGTAGCCATACAGAGTGAAAGGTATGCCAGTTGCCACCTCACATCCTTTTAAAGAATAAAAATGGGAGCCTCTCAAAGTGCCCACAAGCTTGAGTGGAGCAGGTAACTACTGTTCTGGTGGCAATTAATCTAGAATAAGCCTCCCTCAGAGTGTCAGTTTAGCTGTGCACATAGCCCACTCTGTAATCACTCCTGTTAAAGTGACCTACATTAAGGCTTGACCAGGGTATAAAACCATTTTACTCTTTTGCAGAACTAGGCTAGGGAGGTAGCGGGTGATAATCCTTTATCTGGCTCAGCTACAAGAATACATGACTTCAGTTTCTAACAAAACCAGCTATTCCTTCGCCTGTGGTATCTCACCTTCAGCTCTGTGCAACGTTAGTAAGCTAGCAAAATTGGGGATTGTTTGTTTCCAAGAGGGATTATGCATGGCTGCTGCAAAACAGGAAACATGATTGAATTACATGCAATGAATTAACTGAGAAAAGGATTAGTTCTCAGCATCTTTAGTTGTGTCACTCCTGAATTGTTCAGGAATGACAAGGATTGAGGTGCAACAGAGATGTGTACGATTTGAACAAAGCTAGCATAATAGGAATTAAAAGAAGCTAAATCCTTTATTAAAAGGAGGACTTTGTACCTGAAATGTAATACTCATTCCCCCCTCGATCCTCCCCAGTGTGTTTTGACAGTTTGCCTTTGACTGATAAACACATTCTGCTTACCTTACTTATGTTACGGTGTGACTTCAACTTAACTTACTATATAAACGAGGCTAGAAGCACATCACAAATACAAAGGTATTTTCTAAAATTGTTAATTCCACTTTTCCTTAAATACTCCTGAGAAGGTAGTCTCTATTGTCAAAGTAACAGAGATGCCCTATTAAGGGCAAATTTAAAAAAAATCTGTTTATTAAAATAGTTTGCATTTACAGCTGTAACCTGATATATCCAAGTCTGAGATCTTACTAGGGCTAGAACATCGAGACTGTGTTTTGGTATTACCTAAAGAAATAAGCAAGTGCAAGACATCATAGCTTTACTGTAAGCAAGCCAACACACTATTTGCTAATTCACAATGATCTCTGCATGATAAGCTTTTCACATGTATTAAATATTCACATTACAACCAAAGAAATATGACTGATGCCACATACCTGAGATATATTATACCAGTGGTAGCAGCTAGAACTGTTTTGTTTTTTTTTAAATCCCTACAGACCTAAGTGTGATTTCTATGGCTGCAAAAAAACTTGAAGTAGGCAAGGTGTGTAGGCAACACATCTATAACTTTGCAAAATTAGGCCTCAGCATGCTTAAGATAAAAGAATACAAAGTGCCACACAGGTGCAAAGGTATAGCAGTGAGCTCCTCAATCTTTCTTACATGTTTTTCACTAATCTGCAATATTGTACAATGGAAAAAAGTGCTCTAGTGAGCTTTTTCAATAGTTCTTCTATTTTAAAAACAAATTTTAATTACATGAATTAATACATTTCTCACCACATGTGATGTAGATTGCATTGGCCCCTATAAAACCCCAAACTACTGCTTCCTTGACTTAAGTACTGAAAGTAGTTATAAATAGAAAATGGAACAAATTAAGTATGACCTTCTCACTTAAAATTTTAAGGTACATACAGGTTTCAAGGTTTTCCTGGGTTTGCTGTTGGGTTTTTTTTTTTAATTCCGGGGGAAAAAAAAAAAGTAATTACATGAAACCTTCTTTTTCTCCACTTACAGTTACTTTCACATATCAGCTGTGGCTCAGCATCTTGGTGTAAATCCAGTCTTTTAAATTCCCTTTACAGACATACCTACTTCTTACGAACTGTTGAGGAAAAAGCTATATACTGCGAAAAGTGGTCATGTCCTTTGGCTCACTGCTTGGCACGCACCAGTCGTCTGCTTCGTGGTTTGCTTTATAATGTTTCCAGGCTGCTTTGTTATATACAGGGAGTCTTTCGATTGATTCTGTCGATAAGGCCTGTAAGTACAAAAGACTGTAGCTGACAATTCTTTTTAACGGAAGTTATAGTAACAGAGCAAGGAGCGCTGTTAGCAGTTAAGAGTTGGTGATAAATTTTAAATGGTAAAGTGTTACATCGTACCTTTATGTAAATAACTGCATCCGTCCCATAGCCTTCCAAGGAATACAGTTTCAGGTCTCCTTGGAAGTACTGTGCGTACAGACGCGATATGGGTAAGCCATAACCAAATCCAGCCTGATCCAGGAAAAAAGGTGTATTTTCATTAATTGCAACCATCAGGGGTGTTTTCTGTTTTAACTTAATAGGTGAACAGACAAACTAAGCATAATGCTTGACAGTAAAAGAAGACGTCTAGATGTTACCTGTTGTGCTCCCCAGAACTATTACACAGCCCAGAAACGGAAGAATGCGTGGATGATTGTGGTTATGAGAAAACTGCTATTCCTCTGTCAGACAGGGCTGCTAGGTAACACTTCTTGTATTACAGTAGCTTTCTCAAGAAGATGTGACATAATTAGAGAAAACTGTACCGAGTCTGTTATGCCTCATGAAACCACTAATCTTAGGAACTCTGAGTACTTAAGTCAGCTATGTTTCATCATCAGTATATATTAAAAATGTCCAAGAACCAATGCCAATGAATTTGTAGCTTATACTAGAATTCTGTTGGAGCCCTATCTGCAGCAGCAGGACACAGCCCTGAAGTGTTAAGTATCATTTATTTTTTTATCTACTAAATGTTAGAGGTAATCTTTCAATGAACATACACAACGCTTAATGTGTTTAATGCGTTGCACATTCATCTAGACGCAGAATACCATATACATATTGAAAGCACATTCTGAACGTCGCAGTGTGAGAGAACAAATTCAAGCTGTTCTGAGCTGCTTCTTGAGAGCTACGCATTTCTTAAGCAACTATTAAGTTCACATAAGGCCAAAGTAGGTTCTTCATAGGCCCTGTCACATCTGCATACCTTCAGCCTTGCTGGGGCATGGTACCACTGACTGCACAGTGCAAATGGAACTATGGACCTGATCTGAAATTATTGCTGTAATTATTTTTCCTTTCATTCAGTGGCCACAAGAAGAATTCAGAGTCCTGTCCTTACTGCAGTACATGCAGCGTAGCTAAGTGTTCTGCTTGAGGTACCTGATCTTTGTATTTGGTAGAGGAAAAACAGAATATTGAACAAGTTTAAACAGTTTTTAGTGCTGTAGGATTTTACGCAATTTTCTAGTTATTTTCAGAAAAATACTTGAATTAAGGTGTAACGTTCAAATGATAATACTCCTTGTGCCCATAAAATCAGTACTTTGTAGCTTTGGCTTAATGGTTTCTTTTGTGACAATTAAACATATCCAGAGATGACAAAATATGAAAGATTTGCTTACCAGAGGTGTCGCTCGTGATGTCTCAACACGTGGACGAGGTGCTGTTGAATACATGTAGTTGAATAGTCTGTCAATTTTCCGCATAGGAACACCTCCACCACGATCACTCATCTGAAACAAGCAGCATTTCAGGTAAAACACATATGTGTGTATATACATATACACATATATATGTGTGTGTATATATATAGTGGTCCATATTAATTAAATTAGGAGTTTTCTTAAATTCTTGTCTCTCAGCTACAGAAATGAGCAGAGAGGTGAATACTTCCCTTTCATCCCATATCCAAACCATTCAAATAAAATACTACCATAAGAAGCATTCATAATACCTTGGAAGCAAGAAAATTCTACCAAAATTGTGCATTGTTTTTTATCTTGTTTGTAACCTGATTTTTTCTGAAGTATTAAGTATCTATACGTTTCAGCAAATGCCCGATTCTGTGTGTCTATTTGTATCTTTATTCCTCAGGAAGTCTACCAGTTAAATACAATCTATTAAAATCTGTTACTCTGTTAAAACCTGTTACTGAAGGAGTAAGTCAGAGGAGTTGGTTTACTACAGTTTAGTTAGACCTATGAAAAAAACAGTGCTTGCAGTTGGGTCTTTGAAACCCAACATGGCTGTTGTACAGAAAAAGCAGAATTTACGCTGCAAACTGTATTTCAGGGAGGTTTGATTTGCATGGAATATACAATGTTTATCTCCTTTTTCAGTTGTTTCGCACCTGAATTGCTCTGTCATTGTCTCATACAAAATGCTGATACAATTGTATAAAGATGCTACTTCATTTTTAGTCATGATTGCATATAAGCCAGACAAGACATGAACATGACTCCTCAACCTCTTTATGAATTTACTGCTGATGCAGTATGTGAAATTCCGTAATGGTCTTGTTACATACATAGTACGTTATCACATACAGTCTAGTGTTGGGACCAGATCAGCAACTAAAGTTAGTAATACACTGCCTATGAATCCATATAACCTTCAAAATAATAAAAAGTGAGTACCTTCACAGTTAAATCCTCATTTCCCAATGTGACGTGTACATGAATTGGAGGATAAATGCACCGGTCAGCACTATGTTCCATGGTGGCTCTCATTGCATTCTGCAATTTTCAAGTACAACTAAAATACCGTTCTTACAACCTTGTATATTATCTTAAGACATCAATTCAGGAAAATTATTTTTATAACATATTTCAGAATCAGGACAATTATATATGGTATTAGAATTGGGGGGGTTTTATTACTTCTAGTTTATTCAGTTTCAGTATTTATATAGTTTATTAGAACACACGGACTTTTTTTAGAAGACACCTCTGAATATTTTAATGTACAGTTTTATATGTAGAATTGTTTACAATGCATAGTGCATGCAGTGTGACACAAAGTCTAGGACTTAACTGCTTAAGAAAAGCTGTATAGGACCTGTTATGCATCTGAAGATGTCCCAAAAATTGTCTTTTATTCTCACTTGCTTTATTTTATTTTATTTTATTTTACATTTCAAGATTTTTTGACAAAGCTATCTAGTCAGAAGATGTCAGATGTATTCAGTGACTAGGCAAAGGAGAGACATCTTCCAAAGCTGTTACTGTTTGTCTAAAATAGTACAATTTAGATATCTTCCTGCAGTAAAACAGGGAGAGGTTTGCACTTCCAAAACATGCTGCTATCTAGAATTGGTTCAAAAAGTCAAACAAATAAGAGTCTCACTAAACAAAAACGTATAAAAGAATTGTGTAATGGTAAGTGCACAGACCTTGAAAAGTTCAAAAACCATGTGATAGAGATGTGAGGGCACATAGACCACTTGCATGGGCTGTCCTGGCGATTTAGCTGGAGAAGAAAAGAGTCTAAATAATTAAATAGCAAACATAGTATCCTTTTATTCGTTCCCACAGTAATTCAAAGTGTGTATTTGTATTGGTGAGAGAATTTACAAGGGAAGGAAAACTTGAACAGAAAACTCTTGAAAAGTTGTATGTGAATCAAAAGTTATACTGAAGATTTGCCCATGTGCTTGTTGCTTTAGAAATTAATCTTAAAACCCACTGTGGCATCACTGATTAGGGCATATAATAGTTGCTTTCTAGTACCTGTGCCGAGGTTATCATGAAGATAGAGTCAGATTCTTCAGGTGGTGGGAGAACGGGAAGCAGTTTAAGATGAAATAAGAGAGCTTCAGACTGGATACAGAGAAAAACTTTTCACCACAACGGTTTAGCACTGGAATGGGTTGCCTAGAGGTGTTACACAGTCACCACCCTTGGAGGACTTGCAAGACCAAAAAGGAACCTGGTCTGACCTTGTAGCTGTCCCGGCTTCAAGCAGGAGGTCAGGCTAGAAACCTCCTGATGTCCCTCCCAACGCAAATTAACTTACAATCCTATAATGCACCAAAGAGTAACTACAGTGTAGCCTATTCTTGGATTCATTCAGATACTTGGATTCATTCAGATACTAGCCAATTTCTAACAAGAAACCTTAACAAATTATATAGACAATTCCATCTGTAAAACTGGTACAGTTTTGAAACTTCTTTTAAAGATTAAATTCTAGAAAATACATCATGGAAACACGTCCATTATATCAAAGATCAAGGAAAGGGTATTGAGAAAATTCTGCTGGCTCTTAAGGTTCTTTCAGTTCAACAAATTCATAATTTCTCAACAGCCTTTGTTAGTGACCAGTGCTGTCTAAACATAAATGCTGAAGACTATCAGTGTTAAAAGATCTAGAACAAATTATGTCCCTGGAAGGTGAGGGGAAATTACACTTCAAAATACATCAGGTTCCTGTCCTTAAGTTAACTGCTTCCCCCCGTGCCTCCACCCCCTGATCCCATATCTAAGGTTTAAATATTGGTCTCCACTCTTGGCTGTGGGCAAGGAATGTGCATTTGCCCTGGATGGGGTTTAACTCACCTTCACAATCCATTGAGCAGGTCACTCATTTTATAAAAACTGAATTACTTGCTCTGGGTTCTGGAGCACATATAGCATTAAATGACCCCTCTGTGCAAGGAATGAGCTAGCGTGACTGATCGTTTCCTACAAATGGTTTTAGCATCATACTCCAAAAACCAAGAGAGGAAAACCCTTAACCTAGATACAAAATGATAGCTTTTGTACAGTAGGAAAAAAAAGATCTGGAATGAGTAGCCACGGCCACACTTCCTTTTCCTTTAGCTTCATGGGCCAAGTTACTGTGGTTGCACTTTGGCTTTTGCAATTACTTGTAGAAACAATTTTGTTTGCTTGTTCTGTAGCTCTGTCCGAACTTGGCATTCAGTAACTTGAAAAGTATTCCAGTAAGTAGGGTCAGACAGGCTCTTTGGCATTCAGAAGGACTGTAAGGACAACAGCAACACGGCTGTAAACTGTTTTTTCAAGTCACGACCAATAGGTTCAGATAATTTTTACCACAACTTCGGTGTACAGTATCTAATTAGAACTAAAATAACATGCTAGCTGAAGAAGCAGGAGAAATTAGAATGGAATGTTTATTATAAATCTTAAAAATGTCACAAGAAGTGCAGAGAGGGTGAGATGCAAGGGAGTGTAGAGTGAAGACATGTAAGAAACCCTAGGGAGGGAAGGAGGCTGCTAAAATCTGTTATATCTGTACAATCAAAACCTATTCTACTGAATTCAGTTTCCCAGTGAAAGGGAGGAATAGGGAAAGCTTTCTGCCAGGTTAAAAAAAAACAAAAACGACCCAAAACCCCCACAAACCCCAAGCTATTTATGACAGTAGATATAGAGCATACATTAACTATATGAAAAGTTCAACACCGGCTACTGTAGAAGAAGCCATTACTATGTTCATGAGAATCCCTCATCCCATATCCACTCACCATTCCGCTCTTCAAGGATGAATTCTGGAGAGCTCATGTAATATAAATCACAAAGTCTCTTAGCGCTTTCATAGCCATCTATAATAAAAACACATAAAAGTTACATTTCTCCCTTCACTTTTTTTTTCCTTTACAGTTTGCTAAAAAGAAAAACAAAAATGTAGAATGCTGTGCACTGTCAGCAAGATTTCGTATTTTCTCACAAAAACAAGGTTTATAGGGAAGAGTGACAAAACTGTATTATATTTTAATTTAAACTTCTGCTCCAGGTAGGAAAGAACTAAACAGTACATGAATATCAAGATGTGTACTGGCTCTCATACAGTCATTTATGTAAGTTTTCAGGATTCTTGTTCTGATGATCTGCTGAATTTACCTCTAATAACTTCAACAACATTGCAGTTAGGGTCAATGCTTCCAATGTGTTTTGGATGAGCTGGATTAATTTTCCCACCGAAAAGTAAAGCTGCAAAAAAAAAAATTTATTTTAATATTCAATTGTAATTTTAGTTTTAGTTTGTGTCTTAAGCTTTGCTAAATATAAATTTATAGGCAATATACAGTTCCAATCTTCACCATACTTGAAAGTATACTATTAATAAATATTTTAAGAATTGTCTTAAGAATGAGTTTATAAACAGAAAGGCAAATAGTGGACTCCTAAGAAGTATTTAAGTGCATATTAAGCACATAAGAGAAATACACCGATATAGGCCTCATTTCCCATTGTTTCAACAATGGCACTTACAGTGTTGATTAAGGAGCATTCTAATTGAAATGCGACTCATGTAGAAACGGTCTAAAAAATACTGCACATTCTGTGAGGTCACTGGATCAATGCCAAAGCTTTCCTTGTACTCTATTACTCCTTGAGCCATAGTAGGGATTACATCGTTGTGTCGATTCCGGATTTTTATCACAGTATCTGTAAAACTAAAATTAATGCATTGTTAGTGTTGCACTTTTTAGTGAATTCAATACTGTGGCAAACAGCCTACAAAAGAAGACGACTGCTACGTACACAAGTATCACAGATCTGCCTTTGGCACTAAGAAGACAGGCCAGTCTTTACTGTGTATTTCAAGTGACCAGCATTGAAACAAGCAACAATCAACCATTATTGCTTACTTATAAATTTTTTATTTATTTATTATCTTGAGTATTGTGAAGAAGACGACTGCCAACAACTTTCACACAGGGCAGTTATGGTCAGCCAATGGCGACCAAAACTACTCTACAAGTGAAAAGTTCCATGCATCAGTTCAGTTCCAACATTACCAGTAAGGAATTGGTAAACATTTTGTCAAGTTTCATAAGTTCATAACTTCTTCAGTGTAATAAAAAAAAGTCCTAACCAGCATGATATGGCATAGAAGTTCTTTGTTTCATGTTTTAATGTACCCTCTTTATACAGACAGGGGGTGACGTTACTGCAATTCTTAAGTAAAGATTTGAGATAGCTGAATTTTGTCTTAAGCTATCATCTTCTTGCCAGTCCTCCTACATAATGTTAATGGATGTGACAGCAAATCCTTACCTGTGAATAGCCCCTGAATCTTCTGAGCTTTTGTCCTTAAAGTCAAGGATCTCCTGAAGACTTTGGACATACCTTTAAATGAAAGAAACATTGCAAAGACCAATTCTAATGTGCCTCCCCAGATCCCTTTGGTTAGCAATTTATGTCTTTCAAGGTTCCTTGTTTCCATTGTATTTGATGTATCCCACTGATCCTCTGAATTTTCTTAGATCCCTTTGAATCTGTTCATATTTTCTTCCAGAGTTTCCAGAGCAATGAATTCCACAATTTAATTAGAATGCATAAAAGATCTTCCTTGTGTTTTAAACCCAGTAGGTGATCACTTATTTGCAGCCCCAGTGAGTTCCTGTTATTAGAAAATCTTCCCAGCTTGTTCACAATTTACGTACTTCTGCCATCTCTTTCTTTAGATGTGTATTTTCCAAGCTGAAGAATTCTATTTGGTTTCTCCTCACGAAGAAATTGTTTCAGCCCTCTGATTATCCCTCTCAGTCTTTTCTGTTCAGGATGAAGTGACTAAAACTGCATGCAATTCAGAGGAATAATGAGCTAACACAGTGGTACAATTATATTCCTCCCCATTTATTACTTAGTTCCTAACACTATTTGCCTTCTTGCCCATCAACTGACACATTCAGAAAAACATCCCCAGCAGCATGAGAATTTCTCTTTCCATTCTAAGCAAGCAGGCACAGATGGAGAGGAGGGTCCTCTCTGTGCTCTACTTTGCATTTGTCCAAGTGCAATTCATTTCCCATTTGATCAATATCGTTTAGTTTCATGAGAATTTGAGCATTCATGTTTCATTAAGAGCCTTCATCTTCATTGACAGGTCTTTTTATATCCAGTCATCTAATCAATCCCATTTATTCACTGGCAGATTTTCTGTTCTCTTAACTTCAAAAGCCTTTCCAGATAGCCATGTGCCTTTAGCAGGTGCCAAGCAATCTCCTTGTTTTGCCTTCATCTTACAAAAGTTAATGCTTATGTGTAAGTTCTTTACTTGAAAGCAAATTTTACTTTTCAAAAGATGTCTTTTTTATTTTAATAGTCTCATATTCTTTCTGTTGTTTTACATATTTTAGTTTTGGAAGCTTGCTATTGCGCTTTCTTTGTATTTTCTACACTTTAAATCCACAGTAACCTGTCTTTTAAATGGTTTCTACTATCTTTAGCAAACATTTTGTGCATTAGCTTTCTTCTGTTGGTTTCTTCAACTAGCTTCTTCATTTTAGGTAAGTCCCCTATTAAGCACTGTTCTGGTGGATTTTTGGTTTTTTGAATTCTCGTACATGACTATCTGCAATACCTAATGATTTTCAGTTCCCTTGTGGGTTCTCTAATTGCTCTTAAAGGACTTTTTTCCAGGTCTGTAAATTTAGTTTCTGATTTATGTCACATTGGAATATTTACTAAGCCTAAATAAGTGATGTTGATGTAACGAACACGTGAAGTGTTCTTTCTGTAGAAGAGAATGAGTTCCTCCGACTTCTGTCACCCTTAAAGATATGAAATTACACTGTTCTTACCAGCTCTGCACCAGCTGAACTGAAGGTGTTCTTAGAAGGTTGTCTGGTAGCAGGCTTATTTCCTTCATTATATTTGCCAATCTCACAGGCAACTCTTGTCGCAGAAACATAAATGAAGTCTTTTCACACGCATTTTCAGACCCTAAGACCAAAGTATATGACAACATCAGAATAAAGTCAGTACTTAGAGCAGAGAACTACACAAACTCTTACTTTCTTGTGTAAGAGGTCTGTGGTTTGGTTTTTAGGTTGACTCAGCCAATCTGATAAGCCAATGTTTCTTTGATGGCAGCAGCCCGTTATATTTCAAAATATAAACTCATATTGAAACCCACCAGCCCTGTCGCGGTAGCAAGAGTCTTCAGTACAGAAAGTCACTAGTGCAACAGTTGCAGATCCATGCTATTAAACTTTAAATAGCATTTCTGTCCATGAAAATATCTCAGGCTTGGTGTTTCACAACAGGGAACTCCTAAAAATTAACTCTAGTGTTTCTACTCAGTTGACTCCTTACATTTGGTAAGATGGAGCTGGGGAAGAAGATTAAAGGAAGGGACATGGAAAAAAGAAGAAGCTGGGAGTGTCTTAAACAGAAAAAACCTTCACCAAATTGAAATGGAGTAGTTTAATGCATCCCAACTTAGACACATCATAAACTGATGAGAGGATGTCAGTTAACATAATAAAAAAGTTAAGAGCTTGTGAGAAATTCCTCCCCAGTGACACCAATATTATGCATTGTCTACCTCTGCCCAGAAACTTTTCACTCTTCTCCCTAGTCAGATTGCATTTCAGGCATGACTATTACTGGACTTTCCCTTTTCTCAAGTAAAAATTCCATGAACAAGTCAGAATGAAGGTATTAGAATGTAAAGATAATCTCCAAATGCCTCCTATACTCAGGAAATGACATTCCACAAGTTAGTTTTATATCTGGAAGCTGTATCTTTGCAATCCTGGGTCAAACATGGAAGACAGCTCAAGGTAAGCAAGACTTCAGTGAACAGGCCAATGACTTTGTTCCCCCACGCAGCTGGGGTCTGTCTAGGTAAAGACTGGATAAGACTCCTACAGAAGATACTGTGTGCTTATAACCCAATATATGACAGATGCATATGATCCAGACCTAAATTTGCTTCCAGAAGATTTCATTTGCTAGATCAAAACCCGGAGGAACTAGAAGCAGACTTCTTTTAAGTTAGCATTACCAGATTTTATGATTTCTGCTCTGACTGCTCTCGCTCCAGCAAAAGCAGCCAAAAAATCCCTAATGAAAACACCATCAGGTTGTAATGGCTACAGAATGTCTTATGGACAAATACTGTCTCAGTGTTATGCTGGTTTTTTGCCCTTGTTATAAGTTTTAACTATCTGTTACTAAATCCTTAAGCAAAAGAGAGGAAAAAATAAAATATGCTTTCAAGATTTACATTTTTACCTTTAGGTACCCAGCAGAAAAGTAGCCTAACTTTTGCCATGAGGAAATACTGTGCCTTGGAAATAAATGTAAAATTTAAGGAAGCGTTGTTTTATTTATATTTTAGTGGTAAAATAATACAGGTCAAAGCGAACTCTGAACTGCAAGAGTCTTTGCTTAGAAGTAGCAACAGAATATACAGAGGGGTTCCTGTTCAAATTGGGAGTTTAAAATACTGGATACGTTTCACTGCAAGGTATGAAACAGTGAAGAGGTGAATGAACCGACAGGGGATAGTTAAGACAAACTTTTCTTTGTCTTCCTGCTTCTGGGAAGTCTGGGGTTCTAGAGGTAGTTCTCAGTTACGTTTCACTTACAACAACGTAAGAAGCAATACAGCAGTTAACTAGCTAAATGTTTATATACGACATTTATGTCAATATTTTTGCACAGGAGAGCGCCCTGGGCACAGGAACAGAATGTCGTGGTGTGGCTCCTTCCCCAGGCTTTGGGAAGCCCGTGTGTTGGCGTGACTTACAAGCCCTTTCTCCGTGTAGCCTGCGCTGTGAAGCAGCAGAGAACCACTCCTGGGGCCCCTTTTGTTTCTAAGCTCTCAGCACCTGGGAGCACCGCGAGTGGTTTTAGTGCGGAGCACGAACACCGAGTTGCTCGTGTGCCCGGCTCCGGGCGTTTTCTCCTTCTCTCGCA
>NW_009719312.1:0-12362 GCF_000703405.1 Apaloderma vittatum | reverse complement strand
GTCCTCGGAGATGCCCTGCGGTGGCGCTGCCCCGCACAGGCCGCTTGCAGCGGGAGGGAGAAGGGGGCAGGCGCGAACGCGGAGCCTGGTGTCCGGATGTGATGGAGCGGAGGGGTCGGTCAAACTTTGGGGGACAGTGATGCCGCCTCCCCCTGCCCTAGCCCCGTGCGTCGTGCCCAAAGCGCTTGTCGTCGGATTCCGAGGGCAGGGAGACCTTTGCTATGTCATGGAGAAATAACGTGGGGGGTGGTTTTTTTTTTCTTTCTTGCCCCCGCCGAAGATTTATATTGTGTGTGCAGACAGTTATAAAATTTAACCGAAGATTCTGCAGCGGTAGCATCTTTGCAGTTGTCCACATTGTCCAGCTGTCTCCAAACCCTAATGGTCATTTGCACTGATGATGCTTTTAGATCTTGGGCTGTTTTCAGTATGTTCTGCGCACTTACTTGCAAATCAACAGGAGCTGATCAAGGAGAGCGAGGCATTTTCAGTCTCATAATTGTTTCCCCGAACAATATAATTTCCACTACACAGAAGACACTTGTGAAAGCGTAGTAACACAAACCCCAAAATACGTAACCTGAGTAACTCTTGCTCCGAATGGAAAGCTGCTGCTGCTGACCTACATTTTTGAACCATCTTTCAGGACGGTTTGAAGGGTTTTTTTATAACTATCTTAACACAAATTACACCCTAGTATAAGAAAAGGTAGTAGTCACACACTACGTGCAACTAATAAAAGCATTTGGGAGATCAAATACTCGGCTATGAATACAGCAAAAAGGGATATTAGCGAATGTTTTCAGTATAGTAAGGGTCTAAACCACACTGTTTTAAATGAATGTATTTATGTGCTCTGTTAAAGGTAGGCACGTTTGCAAATTTCAAAATGGGTAAATAGGAGATTTGATAATAATGGTAGAGAAAAACACAGCACGTCAAGACAGATGCTGCCATGAGTTAGGTAGGCTTTTTTGAATCCACTGTGAAAACATTAAATAGCAGAAGCTTCATGCTATAATGTTGAATTACATGCAAAGATTGGTGATAAATGTATGAACAGTGCAATACCAGCATCTATTAATTTTAGTTCTGTCTGAAAAGTCAGAAATGTTCTGATTTCTGTTACGGCGTTAGTTTTGAAAAGTCTCAGTGCTCGTCAAGTATATTGTGCTAATACTTCTGTTACAACTGTATTTTTCTCTTTTTTTTTTTTTTGGTACTCTTCACAAGTGGAAAAATGTTATATGGGTAGTAGAAAAACATAGAGTGGGAAAAAAAATGGTGAGTAATTCTAGTGGGGGGAATCAGGTGCATACCCAAGGGTCATTACAGTCTGTAACAACAACAAATTGCAATTCTATGCAAACTGCTAGAAAGGGGTATATCATCTTTGTAGGAGAGAGAATAACAGAACTGTAAGATGAATTCATGCCAAATCATTCATCAGCTTTTGCCAAGAGAATAGTACATCTTTGTTAGTGAGCCTTTTTGACATTTTCTCCTGGATTTTCTTCTTTCCTATATTCAAATGCACACTAATTATACACATAAGTTGATTTCTTGAAGTCTTTCATATGCAAATATAAATATAGATGTCTCCTTGTGTGTATTTATTTACATGTGTACTCTAAAATAAAATATAAAATCAATTACACATTTAGACTTTAAGACATTTATATTCAAGCAAAAATATACATATTGAAAAACTGGTAGGATGTACTGGTAGCGCCTCGGCTTCAAATCGCCTGACGTGCTTCACAACTCTTTCCGATCAGGAAAATAACCCGCAAAGTTTAACGCAGATTTGCTTTGAAATTTTTTCCCTGGGAAAGAAAAAAAAAAGGACGAGGCTTTAAGCTGAAGAGTTTAGAGTACTGACTCCTTTTCCTCCAATTTGTTTCAGCAACTCGGCTACAAGATTGGAACTAAGAGGCTATAAAATAGAGGCCCTCAGCACAATGAAATCAGTCGGCTATAAAAGGCAACACATGCCAGTTTTTCCTCCCCAATGGCAGATGCCACACCCTAAAGCAGACAGAAGGCACTGCAGTCTGTGCAAGGGAAGCACAACACAAAGCAACAACGATGGTTCAATTTTTTAGATCGCAAATAATGTTGAAATTCCTTTTGCCATCTTTGCTCAGATGATGAGTGGTAGCGTTTGTTAAATTCAAACGCACCTTTCCAAAAGCTCTCATTGTAAGCATGAATTATGAGTTTATTATAACATAATGTAAAAAAAGCTCTAATTGCCACGCATATTATCTGCTGCAAAATGATTGCATTGATATTGGATATCACAGTTTCAACTTCAGTTCCGTTTTCATTGTTTCTTCAATTTAATTATTTTCTATAAACCAATGTTGTCCAGGCATGGTTTCTCTCTCTTGATTTTTTTCCTGATAAATGACAAGCTCTGCTGCTCTGGGATCTCTTTCCAGGATAAACAACATCATTTTCTAAACTTACTGTTGGTATTTTGGTTATTCCATTGGCTGTGACGTCTGTACAGACCCCCTGGGTGACAGATCCGTAGCTCAACCCCATGGAAGTGAGGCGCCTTTTCCAGTGGTACAGCTCCCAACCTTCTGTTTGGTCAGAGCAGTGCCTTTTAAACTGAACAGAGAGTAACGCGGAAGAGAGATGCACAAAAGAAACCAATATTGTACGTGCTCCGAGGTGTTATTTGAGAAGTATTGGGAGAAATCTTTCATTTTTTTAGAGAGGTAAAAATTCAGTCAGAGATTCAAGAGCCTATTGTATCCAACCTAGGTACCCCTAAGAGTCTGAAAAATCCCTGTGTACAAAAACCCCACCCTTTTTGTTGAGTTCTTGTCATGCTTTATGTTTAAATCCACTGCAGAGTTCAATGAAACAGTTGTCAAATTCACTGTAATTCTCGATTTCCTTCTTTTAGATTGGCATTAGATTTAATGAGGAAAAAAGACAGAAGTATGTGGGCTTTTATTAAATTATCACTTGTTTTACTCGTTAAACACCCAATCGAAATAATTCTGAAGCCAGTGCAAATCTTTTAATTGATTTCAGTAAGGCATAAATCAGATCACAGAAAAGTAAGCAGCCAGCTCACGGCTTTATGCTTTATGCTTTAGCTTGGTATTTGGAGTTATAGCAATGGGATTTTGCTTTTAAGAGAACCCTTATGTGGTCAACATATAAATATAGCATAGCAGTGTTTTCTTTATTATGTAATATTTATATTTCAGTCACAAATGTAATATGTAAACTATTAATGTAGATATCCAGCTGATGTCAGAATCTGTTAGGTGTAAATCTGTAGGTAAGTGTAATGATTTTGTTTTAGCTGGTCACAATGAACTTTGAAAAAACACAGTTTATGCCAACAGATTGTGGCCTAAAACATATAGAGAGTGACACATTCTACTATTTAATTAAAATCCATTCTTTAGCAGCCACTAATCCTGGGCAATTTAATCAATTTCTTCTGGCAATGTGTAAACAAAAGGACTTCAAAACATCACCATTTCCACCTCAAGAATGTCATACACGATTTTATTAGGGAAATGCAACATTAGCAAGTTTTTTTTTTTCCTTTCTGGATTTAGACCACTTGAATAGAATGTTTAAATACTTCAATTTTACAAATGCGAATCATCCATTGAAGTCAATAAGATCACTCACTTCCTTAAAGTTAAGCCCTGATTAAGTGCTTCTGTGGACTGAGCCCTCTAGGAAAAACAGCTCTCCGAGTCTGTACTTTGGTGAGATAGCAGCCCAGCCACTTTTCTAAATCAAAACAAAATCTTCCACTTGGCAGTAATAGCAGGGGTTGTTGATTTCTGGGTTTACCCGTCAGTGAAATCTGAGCCTTTAAACGGAATTACACTAATATTTTTTAAGAACATCATTGCATTTTGGAGAAATTTAGGAAAAGGGCAGCCTTCCTTTGAATTAATAATTTATGGTCCTGTGTATTTATAGATTAGAAAAAACGAATGAGATTCAGCATAACTGTAATCATAAAATTCTCTGCCAATGCTTCTTTTCCGTTCTTCTGCCTTTTACAAATCTTGTCTTTGCCGATATGCAAGAGACACGTGGGAAACCAAAAGAAATATTTGCTGCTCACTACACGTTGGTCACAGGTCCCTTCTATCATCAGTTGTAGCATGCAGGGTTCACTGATACATTGAAGAAACAGTCAAACTGACAATGCACAGCTCTCACACTCGTAAAATAAATGAGATTGGTACCTTAGCTGTAAACATGCTGGATCTTCCAAGAGAAAAAAAAAAGCCCTCATGTTCTTTCCCAAACTTTTTCCATAGTATACTTACACATTTTATATATCACAATGCAAATGTTACCTATAACCTGCAGTATTTACCAGTTGCTGTTTCTAGGAACAGATTACTGAGGCCTCAATGTCTTCACCAAGAAAAATAATTTGTCCACGGCATATTTTTTATGTACAGCCAGAAATGCATGTTTTTAAGAGGAAATGGCACTTTTTTTTTCCTTTGCAAACTGAATTTCTTTTCTGTGACTATAGCGTATATGCACTTCTGAATATTTGCAAGGGTGACCAAATTCAGATTTTGCCTGATACACTCTATTTCTGATCCATTTCTGTAGTATTTGACCATTCACAATCTCTAATACAGCAGCTTTGAGTATTTTAGCCAGAGACCCACCTTCCTCCTTTGCTGTAGTACTTCGTAATTCCCTCCTTCCCCTACCTTAATGTCATTCACCACCTTTTTACACGTACTGCACGTTTGCTCTCTAGGTAACCCCAAATTCCTGCAGCCCAGCTTGCAGCTGCCTTAGCCTCCAAAAGCACAGTCGTACTGTATCGCTCACAACTATCACTTCTACTCCTGCTTTCTTTCTCGTTGAATCCTGCCCTCTGAGTTCCAATACAGTTCACCCCAGTGACAATTTCCTTCGGTCCCACTGCGTAGGGGACAGAAGGTGAACACTCTCAGGGAGGAGCGGGAGGAACAGCAAAGACTCAAAGAGGATGAGGGAGGAGAGAGGTGAGAAAGGCCATATGAAATTTTCCTGAGCCTTCTCCATCCCCACCTGGTATATGCTGTGCTTTCCCAAGGGAGCAGCTTCTGAATTTGAGGGCTGTTGCTTTGATACATTTACCCTTTAAGCACTCCTGTAAACCGAGAAGTCCAGTTGCTCCCACTTCACCATCAAGGAAGTGACGCACAAGGGAGAAATGTCATGACTGCATGGGCATTTCTTTCAGCTGCAGTGCCAGCTCCAGCAGCTCCACTGCCATAACCACGTGGCATGGACCTTGGGGGTGCTGATGCAACAGACTGTGCAGCTGCTGCTGGTGTGCCAGTAACCCAAGCATGGTGAAAGAAAACTTATTTTTATCCAGGTCCTGGCACTGACTCACCCAACGGTCCAGCCAGTAGTTCTGGCATAACAGGAAGGGGGAAGAGAAGGAGCAGAGCCCATGAGGCCATTACCTGCTTCTTACTGTTTGACCAAAGAGGAGGTTTGGAGGCAGGAGGAGATGAATAGGACCTATTTAATCAGCACTACTGCCAAAAGGAATGTATGTCTTAAGATAATAAACTGGTACTCTCTTCCAAAGGTCAGCTAAGACAGTGAAAAAAGTTACTGGTCCCCTTTTTTTGTGGGCATCACCCCTCCCAGATATTAATGCTCCTCACATCTGCTGGTACAGTTGCTTGTATGTGTGTTCCCCAACCATTTGCAGATTAAATGAGCCAGGTTACCAGATGTACTAGTTAAACTATCTGCATTAGCTCAGACCCATTTGCTGAAATAAGATTAGGATAAAGTGAGCCAACAGACCTGAGGAAACAGCAGACTCCAGCAGAGGGACAGTAAATAGCTGGTAGGTGGCAGTAACCTCTTCAATAAGCACAACTTCTTATGTACTGAAGGAGCCTATCCATCTAGGCCCTAAATGTTGGTCATGGTGATGTAGAGACACTTACATGTCACTGAAGGGAGTTTATTCGTTTTTTGGATGTCTGGCCTAGAATAGTAAAAGCTCCAGGGTGTGGAGTTTACCATCTTTTACCTGTTTTGCTGTTACTGCATCACGGGGATGTACACTCATGAAGCATATGCTGAACTGCATGTACATCTGCAGAGTCCCAGGCTTGTACTACAACTGCTCGTCCACCCTCTTTGCTCATTCAGTGGCCCATCAGAGCCTCTAAGCTGAAAAAGTAAGCGATTCTTGCCTAAGCAAGAGACAGCTGAACTGCCTGTGATCTCTGCATTCACGAGGAGAGGTTAACCTGAAGATGCACCACACACCAGCTGGAGAAGAGGCAGCCACGGCTTTGTTCCTGGGAAGCCGGCAAGGCTGCACTCCTGAGGGGTGCAGTAGCTATCAGTTATGCGCGCAGTCCCCACGGACGTGTTGGGCTTTGCTCCCAACCCCAGCAACCAGGACGTCACCACCAACTGCCGTTCGGGTTCTTCACTTTCACATCCTCTCTGCCACGACGCGTCTGATTGTCAAAGCCACAATCAAATCGTCGTTACGAGGGCAAAGTATTTCTCAAGAAAAGCATCTCCTATGGCTGGCTCCCTGCTTCAGCTAAGCTAAGAACTAAACTAACCTAAGAGAAGGTTGGGTTTTCTTTTTATATCCTGGATGGAAGTATACACATTCTGTGATTCTATGATATATAGCTCTAAAAAAATCTCAATATGTTACTAGTCTAGGGCCTGATCCTGGAAATGCTTACTAATTTATGTAGTCCTTCCTCCTGTTAAGCCATGAAACTTAATGACAGGCTTGAGCAGCTACCATGTGGTGAGGACGGGTCTCCTTGCTTAAATTTAAGAAGAAATATTATTAAAATTAGAATGACTATTTTATTAATCAAAAATATCATCTAGTTATTTAACAAAGACTTAACAATGTGAGTCATCTGCATTAACAAATCCAGATGATATAGTCAGAGGCAGCAAAGACTCAGGGACTGACAATAGACTTGCTTTGTCTGCTAATTAGTTTTTTTGCTATTTGTTTTTCATTCCAAACAGACCATCCCTAATATTTTATCTCTCTTGGTGGATTTGGGGAAAATCGTATGTGAACAGAAAAATACCAGGTTCTCTCTCTTCTTAAAGAAGTGATACACAAATACTATTAAGATCTTTCTAATCTTGATTTTGTCTTTTCAGTGGACTTCACAAAAAAATGAAATGTGCGCATATCTTTTCGCCATGTTACAGCTGTTTTCTCCTCATCCAGAGGATTGGACAAATGTGTTTTTCATTTAACCACATTTAAATTTAAATTGCCACACCATTCTGTGCTGGCTGTAAACTTACTGTGCATATGTCCAAGAAGAAAGGAGCCTAATTTGGGAACCGCTATCCATGGTGATTCTCACCAGCTAGAAATCAGGGACTGCACTCATTCCAGGAAAGGCCACATAATGTAAAATCATCAAAATTGTCTTGTCGTTTTCTTGCCTTTTTTGCTCTTCACTGAAGGGCTAGTTGCACTGAATGGGAATTTTCCAAGCACCTTGTGACGGAAGAGTTTAGGAGCAAAGTGAGGCCAGTACTAAACACCTTGCCGATTTAATTTTAATACATAACGTTTTTATACAAGGATCTTATTTGCACAGCTCAATGGAGCCGTGTATTTGAAGAGCACTGCTAATTAGGTTGGTTCAGTATGAATGGATTAGGTGATCTCTATTTTATGTCTGTTTTGAAGTTCACTATTGTGAACTTTACCCCATTCAGTTCTTCATCATGTTTAAAAGACTTATTACTAACTTTACTTGGGCAGGAAAGAGAATTATTAAAAGCACTATGCAAGCCTCTTGAGTATGGTGGGTTCTATTACAGATGTATAAATCCAGTTCATTACTCAGCTAAGGGGAACTGACTTTTTAGGTGGGTTTTGAAAACGGAGGGATCAGGTGTGAAAACTGAAGTTCTTATGGACTAGACCTGAACCCAAGTTCTCTGTTCCTGGGGTGATGTCTGTATCAGCTTTAAATGTAATCTGTCTCTTTTTATTGCGTATTTTACTCCTGCTTTTTTGAGAGGCTGCAGAAACAACTGATTTCAATTATTTGGAAAGTTTATCTCAACCCTTCAGTAAAAAATAAACACAAACATTTCATTTAGAAATACAACAAAGGTGGAACATGCTAGACTTCCCTTTTTGCTTCTTTACTTCCAGTTCAGGAGTTCCTTTATTCAGTCAGATGTTAAATCTACTTGTGTTAGAGAATCCTTTTTATCTGAGCAAATCTTATTCCTTTGCAATGAATCTCAGAACATTGTGGGGTGATTGTATAAAGCCATTGCTTTTTCTTTATTGCCCACTAAAGAAACATTTATGATTAAATGGGAAAGGGAACTATCTCATTCTCTTGAGCTGGAGATATTGGACTCAATAATGTCCTTCATACGTGTATGCTCTATTTCAGCTAACCTGTTAGGATTGCAATATAAAATTGTAAATCAATGGCATCAAACACCTGTGAAAATGAGTAAGATTGCAAGCCATTTCTCAGATAGATTTGGAGAAACAGCTCCCAGCCAAGAACTCTTTTACATGTTCTACAGGGTCTGTCCTAAATTACCCCAATAAAGTCACTTGTTATACATCATACTGAGAAAATTGCCAGCTGTCTGATGTCAAGTACTCAGGAACACTATACATAGGGACACTTGGACTTTGAGGTATGTGACAGACAACTGGATGTTAATAAAAATCGAGTTACAGGCTATTCAGCTGGTTATTTGCAGAGCTAAAAATTCAGACTCTCTTTAATGATGAAAGTGGATCCCTAGGAATTTGTTCAAATCTGTTCTGTTTAGCTATAACTGCAGAAAATGCACACTTCTCTATGCAAGATGTTCCTTTATTGATTACTTCAGTGAAGGTAGGAATAGTTAAACCCAGGTACTCATAAACACTTTACGGGATAGAAAAAAATGAAAGTAGAGAGAATTTTTGTTTGTTTTTCTTGTCTTTCTGTAACCACAATGGTATCTCATTTAAGCTCATCATCTCCTGCATGGCTGATTCTCTTGCACGGGCTTTAATAATATGAACTTAATATGAAGTGTACGTTTGCACCTACAAATACACATCAGTAAAAATCCTTAACTCTCTGGATTTTGGAATAAACTTGTTAAGACTTATATATGTGAAATATCCCTCGACTTAACAAATGCACAGTTGTTATTGCCCAGGCATGTTTTTTACCTTTGCAGAGCGTGGAGATCCATGCAGTATAAACACCTGGCTGCCAGAAAATATAAAATAAAATATACACCACCCAGCCAATGGTATTTCAACCCTGCTCACAGAACTGGCAGTAACCACTGAGCACGGTGTTCTGTCACGAGGGTGTTCTGCTTCCTGCAGAAGACACCAGAAGATGGGGAAGGACATGTCTTAGTGCATCAACTTGATGGTTTATGCTGCTGCGGAAGGGTGACGGCAGGTCTCCTCCTGGAAAAGGGATTGCAGTGTTACCTAGAAGAATGCAGCTAGAAGGAGTTACAGAATGATCAAGGGAAAAGGATGAGAGAGAGGAAGAACACCAAGGAGAGGCACCCGCACAGAAGAGGGTATCACAGGGGTTAAAATATCTTATTATGGCTCTGGATTCATAATGTGAGGCAAAAGTTATAAGCTAGTAAGGAAAATGGTGAGTTCTTTACTTGGTATCTTTGACTTAAAAATGGTTTCTAGAAGATGCTTGCTCATCTATGAATCATGAGGGTTAATTACATAAAATTGCTTGACCTGTGTTATACTTCAGGTTGTATGACCTAAAGGTATTTTCTGACCTTAAATTTTCAGAATCTGCATTAAGTGGCTGCGAGGAAGGAACGGCAGAATAGGATGTTGTTTCACTGATTTGAATTACAACATGTATTTGCATCTTCATTTGCATTTACTGTCTTAAGAGTAACTGTACTGAATGCAGCCGTAGGATGGAGTTGTCACTGTGAGCTGAAAAGAGGTGAACGTGTGTTCTGAGAGACCAAGATCACATTTGCAGGACTGACATCTACTAGCATAGCTGTAAAGAGATGCCAGCCCTGACAGGCGTAGCTGTGTCAACAGAAGCCTCTGGTATGCACTTGTACCAGTAAAACTCTATTTTTACTAATAAAATTTTATGCCAGTGGTGGGAGATGGCTTTATTCTACTAGCAGAAAATACTGTTTTGCTAGTAGAGATGTATCCACACTAAACTGCTTAGGATTTTAGTATTCACAGCAAAGCACTCTCCTCGACAATTCCTAAACCAATCAATTTTGTCGGTGCTGCCGGAGAAAGGGCATGCAACTGGCCCTGGCAACTGTCAGCTTTGTGGTACCATACATGACAGCATTTAATAAGGGGAGAGTGCAGAGAGAGTTTCGGGAGAAGTTCAGGCTAAATCTGTTGGCCAAATAGTTTTGTCAGGGAGGAGTGTGAAAAGATCAGGCTGAACGATGTGAGAATAAACAATGAGTAACGAAAAAGTTCTTTTTCTAAAATAGTTTTTGTTATGTGAAGCAAAGGTTTAACAATACTGGCAAAAATGACACTAGAATAAATGGCACTGACCCCATGGTTTTAGTAATTACAGCTATACTGGAAAATTCTTTGTGGTGCAAACCAGCTCTCAGAAAAGACCCTAGGGAAAAGGGTGAAGGGTGGTAACAGTTAGCACTCCATCCAGGAGCAGGGAACGAGGAGGCAACATCACTACTTTGGTCTGTAAACATAGACCACATGCATCTGCTCTGATCAGACTGTGATCCAGTCTCAAGCCTTACTTGTGCAGAGTGTGGGTGTTATTCTCTTTTCAGGAGTGCTCCTGGCCTCCATTTCCAGGAAGTTCCTAGGATGTGGGTGTCCACGGCTTTAGCATCAGCCTGGCAGATACAGTCTCTACTGAGCTGGTACTCAAAAGTGCAATTCTTGCTTTTCACAGTTCATGCTGCATATTTTGGAAGGGCATGACCACTAATCAACCTTTACTCCACCTTAGTAAAGTTTTGCAATATCTCATGTCCTTATTTTTTTTATTATTTTTTTTTCCCCCAGTAAACCTCTTGAAGCCTTCCAGTACCCTGACGCAGCTTTTCTCCTTCACTGCTTCTGCAGCGTTAGCAGTGTTTCCCTTGGTCAAAATGGCAATTGGCTGCATGCTAGAGCTTTCGCTGCACTTGCACCACCCACACCTCAGCCCTTCTCCTCACCAAGGAAGAGGACTCAGAGGCTGAACCTCACGGAGCATTCAGAAACAATTTGGAGGCCATTGTGGAAATCACAGTTGGGAATGCGTTTTGAAGCAAGGGAGTGCATGTGGGGAAGTGGGGGTGAGAGTTTGGGGGAAGCAAACTACCCCAGCTCCTCTGACTGCTTCTTGTCTCTCCTTGCGTTTTTGTGCCATTTGTGTCTTGGGGTTCTGTTCACAGCGCTCACCCACCACAGGGCCTTTGTTCTCCTTATTTTCAGTGGTGGAGCTCTCGCTCCCCTCCTGTCCGACCATCACTCCTGTTGCTCTGATCCTTGTCGCGGCAGCCGCTAGTCTCACACATGCCCCTAGACATGCCACGCAGAACCCCGTCCTGCTTTGTTCCACTCATGTGGGAAAATGTGGAGGACAGGCGGTGTGGCAGGAAGGTGAGGGAGCTGGGGAGGGGTGCAGGCACACCTCAGGGCTGGCTCAGCTAGAGGCCAGGAGAAGCAGAGGAATGGAAAAAAGATGACAGCCTCTGCCCCAAGGTTGCAACTTTCACCACAGAAAGGGCAGCACCAGCGTACGGTAGGCCTGTTCCTCTCCATGAGATGAACAGACCAGGGAACAGAAACCTGTGGAATGATGAGTCCCTCTCTTCACTTCAGTCACTGCTCGTTCTCGCTTGTCCTTTGTGAGAGATTTGGGCTCACACAGGCAGGGGAGAAGGGCTCAGCTGGCAGTGGAGGCACGAGCAGCGCAGAATCCCCATTTACTCCCATAGAGGGGCTGCTGTGGAGCCAGCTGTGGCAATGATGGGGGCCTGCTGCTGGGTGTGCTCAGTGCTTCCTGCCACCGCTGACCTCCTTCACCCAGCCCAGGGAAGGGAGATGCCACCTGGCTCGGTTCAGCCAGCGCAGGTGCGAGTGGGGCAAGGCACGCACTTAACAGCCCGCCCTGAGCTCTGAGGGTGGTTCGAGGGCCTGCTGTGAGCTCCACTGTGGCTCAGGCAGGGCAAAAAAAAAAAAAAAAAAAAAATCCACAGTGGCTGAAACAGAGAATTCAAAATCACTTACACTCATGTGTTGCAAATTTGCTCCACTGAAAATGTCATTTTAACATAGGTTTTTTGGAGTGTGAACAACATAGATC
>NW_009719311.1:1304-1628 GCF_000703405.1 Apaloderma vittatum | reverse complement strand
GGCTTTTTTGGGGGGAAAAGGGTTTTTTTTGCAGGGAAAAAGGTCTTTTTTTGGGGGAAAAGGGTTTTTTTTGGGGGGAAAGGTGTGTTTTCTGGGGGAAAAGGGTTTTTTGGGGGGGAAAAGGGTTTTTTGAGGGGGAAAGGTGTGTTTTTGGGAGGAAAAGAGGGTTTTTTTGAGGGAAAAAGGGATTTGTTTTGACGGAAAAGGGGTTTTTTTGAGGGAGGAAAGGGTTTTTTTTGAGGGGAACAAGACTTTTTTTGGGAAAGGGTTTTTTCTAGGGGGAGAAGTGGTTTTTTTGGGGGGGATAGGGTTTTTTGAGGGGAG
>NW_009719311.1:579-1194 GCF_000703405.1 Apaloderma vittatum | reverse complement strand
AAACCAGATTTTGGGGGTGGCACGAGCGGGAAAAGGCCGCTCTTGAGTGTTAAAATGTGATTCATGGGCATTAAAATGTGACTTTTGAGTAGTAAAAACTGTTAAAAAATGATTTTTGACTGTTACAAACTCATTTGCAAGTACATAAAAGTCATTTTTGAGTGTAAAAAAGGTTCTATCAGTATTAAACACTCATTTGTTGCTACTAGTAAGCGATTTATGACCATTAAAACTGATCTATAAACATGAAAAAGCAGTTTATGAGCAGGAAAAATCTATTTTTGAGCAGGAAAAAGCCCTTTTTGAGTGGAAAAAAACCATTTTTGAGCAGGAAAAGTAATTTCTGAAAAGGAAAAAGCCACTTTTAAGTGGAAAAAGTAACTTTTGAACAGGAAAACTCATTTCTGAGCAGGAAAACAAGCCATTTCTGAGCAGTTAAAAGCCATTTTGGGTGAGAAAAAGCCATTTTTGGGTGGGAAAAAGCCATTTTTGAGTGGGAAAAATAATTTTTGAGAAGGAAAAGTCATTTTTGAGCGGGCAAAAGCCATTTTCGAGCGAGAAAAGTAATTTCTGAGCGGGAAAAAGCCATTTTTGGGTGGGAAAAAGCCATTTTTG
>NW_009719311.1:0-371 GCF_000703405.1 Apaloderma vittatum | reverse complement strand
GCAATATAAGCCATTTTAGAGCAGGAAAAGTCATTTCTGAGCAGTTAAAAGCCATTTTTGAGTGGGAAAAAGTATTTTTAAGCAGGAAAAAACCATTTTTAAGCAGGAAAAAGCCATTTTTGAGCGGGAAAAAGCCATTTTTAAGCAGGAAAAAGCCATTTTTAAGCAGGAAAAAGCCATTTTTAAGTGGGAAAAAGCCATTTTTGAGCGGGAAAAAGCCACTTTTGAGCGGGAAAAAGCCACTTTTGAGCGGGAAAAGTCATTTCTGAGCGGGGAAAAGCCATTTTTGAGCAGGAGAAAGCGGTTTGTGAGCGGGCAGGGGCTCACCTCGAAGAGCAGGGTGAGCAGCAGGATGCGGGTGGCCAGGTTGG
>NW_009719310.1:0-39375 GCF_000703405.1 Apaloderma vittatum | reverse complement strand
CAATACCTGAAGGGAACCTACAAGAAGGTTGTGGAGGGGCTTTTTACAAGAGTGTTCCCTGACAGGACAAGGGGAAATGGGTTTAATTTGAAGGAGAATAGATTTAGATTAGCTCTTAGGAAGAAATTCTTCAGTACGAGAGTGGCAAGACTTTGGAATAAATTGCCCAGAGATGTTGTGGCTGCCCCCTCCCTGGAGGTGTTCAAGGCCAAGTTGGATGGAGCCTTGAGTAGCCTGATCTAGTTGAGAGGCATCCCTGCCCATGACAGGGAGGTTAGATTAGTTGATTTCTAAGGTCCCTTCCAAACTAGGCCATTCTATGATTCTATGACTAATGAAAATTTCCAGATGCAATCTGGAAGCCCTGTCATCTAGAAAAAAAAAAAACCAGGAGAAGGAGGAAGACATGAGAGGATGAATGTAAACTATATATAAGGTCTGGCCAGGGAAGAAGGCGAACGCTATCATGGATGCATCAGGAAAAGTGTTTCCTTGGAGAGCTAAGAAAATGTTAACATTGTTGAATGAGGCATAGCTGACAGCTCATCTGGAATACCGGTCACTCAGCATTAAAGAAAATGAATGCTGGCTGTTTGTAGGAGTCGAGACCTTGAAGGATGACTTATTGCCTGGTTTGTTCAACCTGTAAAAAATGAAGGTTGAACAAGAATATGATTGTTCTGTAAGAATGCCCTAAGAGTAATATCAAGAAGCAGAAGAGATTTGAAGCTAAAGGGAAAAAAATCATCAAAAACAGTGGTATAAGACAAATGGGTGTAAATTAGTTATGAATAAATTTTGTATTTGTCTCAAAATTACAGTAAGGATTCTAATGGAACAGAGTGAGAGGTATATTAAACCTCTCAAAAGCGTTTAGCATGCTAGGGATGAAACAGCCCTATAAAATAATTATTTAGTTTAATATTCCACTGCTGTTTTCATAGGATTTATTTTCTGATGTGTTAATTTGTATTGTGATCTCCTGTTAATCCGGATGAAACACTACAAGATGCCAAATTTTCTAATGGTGGATTCAGAAAATTATCTTGGAAGTCAGAATTACCATGCAGCTTACATCTATAGTTAGCCCACAGGTTTAGCTTAGTCTTCTGAAATTCCCCTGTTGTTCGCTGTGTTGCACAGGAGCATTTCCAGGTATTTCCTTGCATTGGGTGTTCAACTCTGCAAGACTGCTCAGCATTTACACATCAGCTTCCTTACCTACTGATGCCATGAAAAGGCTGAAATCAGAACTTAATAGCCTTGATATCTATTAAACGGGTATTCTTTGTTGCAGCACTGGGCACACCAGGGATAGCTTCACCTTCTGTGTGTGTCATGAAGGGCTAAACGTATAGCTTATATGCAGTTTAGATATACGTATTCATGCAATTTCCAAGAACTCATTAACGTATCTTGCCACTCACTCCCGCATGCGCAATACAGTTTTTTGCAATACAGTCTTTTGTGGTCGTCAGGGGTCTTTGGTGGTCATTTTACTTCATCATGATAGTCTTCATCGGGTGTCCTTTTGATGGGCTCCATTCAATTAACTCCTTGTCTTTGTTAAGATACCCCAAAGATGGCCTAGACTTGTTCTGCATATCTGAATGGCATTTGGGAGTCCTGGGACATTCCATCTTTGGACGGAATCCTGTCCTTGGGGATAAGCTCCTCTTGTAGAACACCTTTGTTTCACACCTCTGTTCTCCCCCTGATTCTGCTTGCTCAAGCTAAAACTACAGTTCTGACTATAACTATGGCTCCAGCTAAAACCCCAGCTTCACTACAGTTACCTCCGTTTTGCTATCTTAAGTCTTTGCAAGTCCTTTCCTTCATGTTAAACTGTGTGTACTTGAAAAGTAACTTTCTGCAGCCGAGCAGAACTGTGGTGGTCTGTCCTGCAGCTCGCTCATTAGCCTTGTTTGGCTGTTCAGTATTACCTCCATGAGAGTCTTCCTTATCCGGGTAGTTATTTTTCCCGGAGCAGGCCATTAGAGCTTGCTTTGTGTAGTTGTGGTGATCTATGAGGACAATGGCTCTGTCACACAAAAAGAAGAACAGAGAGAGATTGACATTAAGATGGATTTCTCTTTTCAGCCAATCTAAAAAAAAAAAACAACAATGCTCTAGTGCAGCAGCAGGGATGGTAATAGTGCCTTAGGGATGGTGACAGGATCTGGGCTCTCAACGTGACACCCTGACAGCAAAGAGCACCCCAAAAAACCCAGCAAAACCTTCATACTGATCCCGCGTGCTCCCAAACGTTTGTGCAGCCAGAGAGGGGAGACGAACGAGTGGTTGAAGAATAATATTAAAAACAGAGCAAAAGATCTGATTGTTTTTGTAAGGGGAACTCTTTGTTCTAGTAATGATACTTAATTCTTTGAAACTAGCAAGTGAATGTAAGCATGTTCTCTTTTATTTACTGTTGCCGTCTGGCTGAGGAATTCACTACCCTTAATAGAAACATAATTCAGTTCCAGCTACTCATCTTCCAAAAGATTTCCTAATAAGGGCTAGTATTTTCAAACAAAGTCCTGCCGCTTCGTTGAGTTAGTGCTACATGTGGCTCTTTTCCATTTTTCCTGAAATACAGATTTTTTTACTTTGTCTCCTGTTACGTAGTTGGTTGACTTGTAGTCAAAAGTATTCATTTGCTTTCCTATTTGCAATTTCTCCCTAGATTTTTTTAACAGGAATATTATTGCAATAATAACTGTACTTTGGACTATTTCCAATATATAAGTGGTGTGTGATTTAGAAGAATTTACTCCTTTTCAAAAATATAATCTTGATTTTAGCTAAGCTGTGACATGCATATCTTGCAGAACTATAATTTCAAAATATGTCAAATGTGTTTAATAAGTGTAGCTTCAATGTTATGTTTCTATTGTATTTTTTATATGAAATGTTTTGTAGAAAGACTTACTGATGATTCTGACTGTATTTAATTGTACATTGTTTAAAGAGGTTTCTCACTTGCTTTTTCATCTGATTCACACTACGTTCACAAGTTTTGCTTTGTGCAAGTGTAAGTGCTGAATTGAAATATCAATATTATGACAGGAAAAGAAAATAGAGTGATGCCAAAGTACTATCAAGAGGGGAAAAAAGTTTATAGTCTTTGCATTAAACATTTCTGCATAAATACCTATCTGTGAGACAGTGTCAGCCTTATCAGCCTTAAACTTGTATTTTATTCCTCTTCATATATTTCTGCCTGATCACGTCCATAGTTGGTGGCTTTCTGGAACTTGTGGGATTTTGCAGAAAAGTTTAGAGTATCTGGAGTCATCCAGAGGAAAATACTCTCATTCTGTGGAAGAGGAATGAATTCCTGTCTCACAGAAGAATAAAGCCACTTTTGTTTAGAGTCAGATGATCTAGCTTAATTTTGATACAGCTGAAAATATTTTTGTTCCGTAACAGTCCTTTTCTTAACTAACATAAACTTTTTTGTTCTTTGAATGAGATAGCCAGTTCAACATGAAGCAACTCATTGAAACTGTGCGTACTGTTTTGGGAATTCAGGCTATCTAATGTAAAAAAAAATAGCTGGATCTGCAGTATTTCCTTCCCAGGGTTGTTCAAAGTGTCTAGATGAAGTCTGGGCAAAATTGACTTGTCATATGCAATCCTGTACTCAAATGGCTGCTCAAGACTCTGTTAATGTCACCATTTTGTTGTTGAATTTTGCAGATTCACACATTATGGCCTTTTCCTTGATACTGTTAGGAAATGTAACACAGAGTTCCAGAGAGCAGGCCAAAATATTTTGTAGAAAGAAAAATTTTGAAATCTGGCCAGTACGTCATAGTATTTTGTACAAACCATTTATGGGATGATTTTTTGCATGTAACTGAAGAATTTGCAGTAATGTAAAAAATGTCTTAGAACTATTGTTAATTCTTCCATGCAAACGCACAACTGAAATTTGTTCATCACTCCTGATGAGTGATTCTCCTAAGAGATGAGTGATCATCTCCTAAGAGATGAGTGATTCTCCTAAGAGAATTACAGATCACTTTTAATATTTTGCTTGCTTGCTTGTAGCTTCAGTATAGCTACAGTCAGGGACAAAATGGATCTTTGCATCTAAATACAGGCAGAGAGTCTTCTCTGATTCCAACATAGAATTTCAAATATGATTATCTTATCTCTAAATCTTTTAGGGGCAACTAATTCTGCATCTTAAAGGGTTTTTTTATATAACATTTACTAAAACTTGTGATATACATTTGATTGTTAGATATTAGTGAGCTAAGTTTTTTAAAAGTGCATTTAACTGAAAGCATTAGATTCAGTTTCATTTTAATCTTATTTAACACTTTTACATGTGAATTTGAAGATGAACTTCGAGGGATTTTTCAGTAATTTTTTTTGGCTAGGAATAGAACTGTTAGCAACGGTAACCAAATGAAGAGCAGCAAACCTAACCCAAGACAAAAAGGATCAACAGATGTTTTTAAGGGATTGTCAGCGATAACGATAATAATAAAGCTTGCAGCTGATTATGTTATTGTATTTATGAAAAAGCCTTGTACTTATCTATAATGTAGCTAATAGAGTCTGCAATACAGATCATGGTCTTTGCTCACCACAAGGAATGAAATATGCAGAAATCAGTAAAATTACAAAAATAAATCATACAATTCTTTTAAAAATAATTTTCAAGTTTTTTGGCAAGACATTAATTTGAATGAAAAATTATTTCAATTATGATAGCTTATGTTGTCCATCTTGAAAAGATACTATTCAGCTTCAGTATTTCCTTAAATATGAATAAATAGAAATGGCATTTTAAACTAAAAATGATATCAGTTCATAACACATTTGGGTTGTGAAATGTCTTTTTTTTTTTTCCCCTGAAATAAATAAATATTCAGCTGTAAAATAGCACCTAGCTTTGCAGAGCCGTGTTGCTACATTGTTTCCCCATGTAGGAGCTCTTCATATCAGTAGGAAAGAGTCTGGACAGCAGCCACCATGCATAGCACATCTGCTTTCCAAGCACACCTTGAATCATATATAGAACTTTTCCTTGAAGCATAGAATGGCCTAGGCTGGAAGGAACCTTACAGATCATTTTGATCCAACCTCCCTGCCGCCACGGATGCCACCTCTCGACTAGATCAGGCAACATCTAATCACAGAATCACAGAACTGCTGAGGCTGGACAAGACCTCTGAGATCATCGAGTCCAGCCTATGACCCAACACCACCACATCGGCCAGACCAGGGCACTAAGTGCCACATCCAGCCTCTCCTTAAACACCTCCAGGGACGGTGACTTCACCACTTCCCTGGGCAGTGCATCCCAGTGCCTGAGCACCCTCTCCATGAGGAAGGGCTTCCCGAGATCCAATCTCAACCTGCCCTGACGTAGTTTCAGGCCGTGCCCTCTCGTCCGTCCTGTCACTGGTTGCCCGGGAGAAGAGCCCGACCCCCACCTGACTCCAACCTCCCTTCAAGCAGTTGTAGAGAGAGATAAGGTCCTCCCTTGAGTTTCCTCTTCTCCAGGCTAAACATCCCCAGCTCCCTCAGCCTCTCATGTACAAGTACAAGTCCAGGTAAAAGTCCTACAAGCAAGTCCCTCCTCCAATACTTTTTAGAGATGATGAAAGGGAGGTTGGGTTCAGCTGGCTGAGACAGAAAACAGCAGCATTGCAGGACAGGAGAAGACAGATGATAAACGAGGACAGTCACTGGCCTTCTTCCCACATGCACATCGGCCAGGCAGTGCCAGCCAGTGTTATTGGCCAGTGCAACATTGACTTTGTTTCCAAGAAGAGAAGGAGCAGGAGTCTAATATAAACTGTGTGGCAAAGGAATTCAGTCTCTGATTGTATAACGTTCATTGCCCAGAGTCCTCTCCATACAGAATATCAATTATATTAACATAAGTAACCACTTTGTCAAGTCTTAAAATGGAACAAAGGTAGAAGGGGTGAAAACAAGCACATCATACTATTTGCTTGTCCAAACTTACTTCCTGCCAACCAATCTGATGCACAAAGGGAAGGGAAAAAGATTGAGGCACCCAATGGATTTCTGCTTCTTCAGAACAAAACTTGGCTCTTCAGTGGCATCTGCTTGCACTTCATGTGTAAATGCTGCCCATGAGCAGTGGGGTTTAGCCCATGGAAATGACTGCTCTGTGCATGTGAATGAGTTAAAGAAAAACATAGTAGGTGTGATTTCTTTTTAGGAAATCAATGAGAGTCTAGTGAAAATTTAAGAGCTCTCTATTTGAATATGCTTTTTTTAACTTTTACACTATGTTTTTTCTTTGTACATGCACTGATATTTCAAGTTTTTAAATTAAACTTTCATTTTTAGCCACTCCATTTGACTAGCCAGTTTGTTGAATCTGCTAAATTTTCTTCAAATTGCCAAGAAAAGTCAAAGGAAAAAAATAAAATAGCCCACGAAGTTAGAGATATTAGAATCTCTTAAGTCATTGGCATGGTGTCAAAGTGTGAATATTTTTACCAATTGTGGCTTATGTTTGCAGTTTAATCAGCACTTTGAATGTTGTGCCAGTTCTTCTGTACTTTGATAAGCATTTGATTTTTAGAACATAATGGTCATATAACTTCCAAACAGGGACCGATAGTGTAAAATGTTAAGTTTGTTTAAATCTTAATTGATTTCTTTTACATTGTTAGATGCTAGGTATATCAGTTATTTAGTATAACTTTGATATAACTTATTCTGACTAAGACACGAAAGGCAAAAAAAAAGGCAATACTGAATTTGAATTGCCGTTTCCTGTTTTATAGACCTCAACATAGTTACTTCCTCAGTTCTCAGTAAAGAGTACATGTTGCTTCTGTATATCTTCAGGTCTCTGTTGGGACATTCATCCCTTGTTTGAAGTTTGCTAAAATCTGACAGTCTGTTTAGATTTTTGGACTGAAGTTGACAAATATTTAAGTGCAGTGTCAAAAATTTAAGACATTCAAAGAACTGAAAGGGTAAACTACAGTATTTTTTTTTATGATCTCTTGTATGTTTATCTTCATAAGTTACTTGAGAATTGCTTTGAAATTGCTTAGTATTTATAAAAGTCCTTGATGCTTACAGACAAGGCTCTCGTCTATAGTTTATTTCATTTACCTGCATAGTCATTTTTCTTATTGCAAAAATTCAATTTCTGGTGCATGATAGCTTTGATTATTTTACAAGAGAACTTAGAAATGAGAAAGTTTTATTCTGGGAAGCTCTAGATGTTGGCAATCTTTGCGGGAAACCCCTGTGTAATGAAAGTTTGACCAGTCAGAGTTGCCCACCTATTTCTGCAAGAGTCTGAAAAAATGCGGGATTTGATGTTACTGAAGAAACAAACCAAGGCAGAAGAGTCTGTATGGGAAGGCAATGTGAGATGCCACCTCTTTGCCCTGCCAGTACAGAGGAGAAACCTGCTCTGCCTTTCTTTGATAACTCTTGCTGCCTCCTCTCCAGTTTCCTATGGCATCCAAGGGGGTTGACGCTAAGCCTGGAGGAAGCAGTTGTCTTTGTGCTTTACTTCTGTGATTTGTGAAGCACAGAAGTTTCATGGTTAGATTAGAGAGGGTCGCTGTCCAAACCAGGCACCCAGCTTCTGGTTTTGAAACGTGGGTTAACTGGATAACTGTGATTTTAAATCCTGCCTGTAAAATGTCAGTGTGAAGCAGTATTGCAAGGTTTGTTGTTTATTTTAATGGTGACTTTTGTGTCTTTGGGAATCCACTCATTTGATGATTCCTCTGATCTCAGAAAACAACTTGTCACGTTGACAAATTATCTTAATGCAGGTACATGAAAATGGATTTTGTGTTTATAAAGCCGGTTAAAATATCGTATAAGATCTTCCAGGCAGGAATCTCAGGGCTGCTGTTTTGATTAGTTTTGCTTTCACATGGCTGTTGATGGCTTTATTTATAGCTCTGCCGTTTGATTAGATTTGATGGTGCAAAGTGTTCTCTCTCAGATGGTGGCCAGACTGAAACACTGAATTAGATATAGATGTGACCTAGGATTTATGTATAAATCGGTTTTACCCATCACTCTCCCTTTGAAAATGATCCTGCTAACCATCTTTTATCATTCCTGAGCTGCTCTTTTCTAGAGTTCATGGTCAGGGCACAGTGTGGGATTTCTTTGACAAGGCTCATCTGCTTTCTTCAGTCTGGCCTCCTAAGTGACTAAAATGTTAATAGTGGAAGATATTCAAGAGACATTGAAAACAAACTCCAGGGTATATATGCAGTAGGGTTGGCTTGTTTGCTGTATAGTAGAAATACTCTGTTGAAGCTTAGTATTTATAGGAAAGGAATAATTTACCAGGAAAACATTGTGAGGGAGCCAGTTTTCTTTACCTTAGAGGCATACCATAGTGAGAACCAGATTCTTCTGCCTACGTAGAGGTACTCCACAGCACTGTGAAGTGGTTATTTAAGAAAGGTGACACACAGGATTTGATTAAAGTAGTAACCAAACTCTTTAGTATGGAAACTGTGGTTGGTTTGAATTGCAGTTTACAGTTTAACAGCACCTAGATAGGTGCAAATACAGTTTTATCTACTTTTGTTCAAGCAGGTTTTTTAGGTCCTGTCCCTGGTTACAGGACTTTACCCTATATTCTGCTTCAAGGGCTTAGACGTGTTTATAGCCAGCTTGAGAACAATGGCAAGAAATTTGATGGGCTCCCAAAGTTCCCCTGTTAGCCAAAGGTCAGGCTCTACCTGTCTGCCTCATAGTAGTTTGTGCTCCAAAGTTTGCCCATGGCCAAAATCTCAGGTTCCTTACATGGTCTTGGATTTATTTTGGAGTATGTGCATTTAAACATCTGACCACATTCCACAAATATTCAGAAAAGTGATTTCTCCCAGTAACCACGTCTAGATAGTAGCATGCTACTGTAATACTAGTTAAAGTTTATCAGCTTGGTCAGGGGGATGCTCTGAAGAAGGCCAAAAAGCTCCTTTCCCATGCTAGTCATTGTGGCCCATAAATAAATCCGCCTGTGCAAATTCTAGTGACTGAGTATTTGATGTCATGGGTTGTTTCATTTACATGGTGCCATTCTGTTGCATGTGGCAGCTGCTTTTATTGCTTTCCTTGCTCTGAATCAAAAAAAAATAGTCTGAGGCTGCATCTAGAAAGACTTGAACACAAATCTTCCAGCCACTAATTTCTATTTGTGCCATTTATCTCTGCAAGGAATTCTGTGTGCCCACGTCTCTCACATCATGTTTTTTTTTTCAATTCACGTGTATAGTGTGAGCTGTACTTTAGGAGCTGGAGAGGGATTGTGGGATAAAGAGCAGGAACCCTGCCATTGACAAGCAGAGAAGCATCATTCTTCAAAAAAGCAGATCAAGAGCCATAACTGCCAGGAGTGGGATTAGTCTGAGCAAGTGTAGGTGTCCACAGAGTAGCTGTCAGTTCATCACTTTGGGCTTGCTTTGTAGACAGCAGAGAGCAATGTGAACTTCTCTGCATGGCTTCTCCATCCTCAACTAAATATCTGAGATGGTAAAAATGAACTGCACCCTGGAATGTCTATTTCTTTCTATATGCTCTGAAAGGAGTAATGTCTGCTCTCTGTGTATGTTGTAAAAGGTCTCTGCCATGGCTAACTCTAGCACAGCATCTAGACACACATAAAGTTCAGTGAGCTGAGCCCTACTCAGCCTGTGCACAGCCCCTTTTCTTTCTGCTCCCAGCCCTCTCCTTGACCCCCTCTCAGAGGCTGTCAGTAGGAAAGGCTTCACCTGCCCCAATCCTTCATCTCCTCTAGCTGAATCTTTCAAGGTTTTCTGTTGCTCCCCTTGCACAGAGGAGAGACACACAGCAGAGTTACCTGGATAGGTCTGTCTTAAGAAACACCCTAGCTGATGAGCTACACAAAATACACACTTTCTTGTTCTTGCACCTTGTCACAGCACTAGGTTTGATCTTAATTTTGCTTCATGATAGCAAAGTTCAAATTACAAATTCAAGAGTGCCTTTGGCATACTTACAATGAAATAACTTTTGTATTAGAGAGTGTTTTTTCATTGGTACAACTGTCTTAAGTTTTCTGATGCTATTTTTGTAGGAGATCAGATAGTGATGTCACTGAGATGAAGTAATTCTCTACCTCATAAGCACTTTCTCTCAATTGCTCTGCTGATTGTTCAGCAGCAGGACTGGGTTGCAGATATAAAGTCAGAGTTTTCTGTCTCTGTGTGAAAGCTAATCAAGAGTTAGATGTGCATGCCTATTTCATATTTTGTATAAGGGAGCCATTAATCTGTTATACAGAGGATAGTGAGATTGTTAGACTCAGAGGAAAAGCACTGCCATGAAAAGCCTTTAAGAAGTCCATTGGTTATTTAAGTGTGATCAAATCAGAAGACATAAGGGAAGACAGTTTTATGTCTGATGGATCTCCTTAGATATCATTCCTTTTCTGTTAAGAAAATGTCATAATCAAAACTAACAGTTTGTAATTTGTATAAATCGTTCCGCTCAAGCCAAAAACTGAATAACTGTGTAGATGAAAACAACACAGTGAATTGTAATTTTATTGTAATCTAATTAGTTGTGCTCTTAGCTCTCAACTGTCATGATCCAAGCCTTTCATATGTTGTCATCAGTCAATATGTAAAATATCAGAATATGTTATAACAGCATTCTCCTGTGATACCTTGTTTATGATGAAAGTATAAGAACTTTCACTAATAATACTCTTTTTTTTCCAGTGTACTGTTGACAAAAACGTGACTTTTTTCTATTATGTGACAAGCTGAGAATATGATAATACTTTTAGTCTTCAAAGAGCACTTGGAGAGCACAGCAACCTGCAATGTGCTGTTATTCATCTAGTGCTACCTTGGTTTTGGTGCTGGTGTAATGGGCAGTGAATGTATTATCTTAATTTTACATGTTAATGGTTTTATTCACACTATGAGTTTTTACTGTTGTATTAATATTACTTTTCACATATAATTGCATGTAGTCTGATGTTGAAGGAGCAAATCATATTTGGACAGCATGAACTTTACTTAGAAGTGAGGAAGAGAAACAGTGATGCAAATCAAAAGTCCACTTCGATCAATGATTGGTCCCCAAAGGGCTGAATCACGTCAGTTTAGGGTGACACATGTGACATGTCCTGACTTTCTAATGTATTAGTCTTCAGTTGTGTCCATGTGGTACCCATCCTTACAGTACTTACAATGGAAGCCGTGTGCCGTGGAGAAGTAGGATTATCAGTGTTTTATAAAAGAACTGTGAATGAAATGAAGTTGCAAAATTGAGCCGTGAACCTCAATGCTTTGCATCACAGCATTCCTTTTTCACGTAAAGACCTTCCTACTTCCCACAGGCATGCTGGTCAGCACATTACAAATGCAGGTTGTTTCTCCTTATGCATGAAAAGTTCTCTTTGTTGGTGGGATATGCTTAGTTTTAAGAAATCGATTACTCTTCAGAACTTGATGCTGAAAAATCCTATCAATTTCAAGGCTTAAGAATTTGGTAACCTGATAAGACCGTTATGTAGAATAAATGGATAAACATTTGCAGATTTTTTTTCTGTTTGTTGTCCAAAGTTTTTGATCCTGTTCAGAGTTGCAGAAGTGGAGCAATCGTTTTGCAATCCCAACTGGAGAAAGAACTGCTATGGCTACTACGTAAACACATACTGCTGAACTTCACTTTGTGGTGCAATTTATTTTATGTGCTCTTAATTTATGTTCTGACTTTTATAGTTCATGCCAGACCTCTTTAATAGTAGTGATGGTTCTTTGTTCTTTGTGTTGTTGGCAGTCATAGTCCTTAAAGCATTTTACAAAGGAACGGTAAGTGTCATTGTTCCATTTTATTGAGGAGCAAACTCCAGGACTGGAAGTGACCTGCTGAAAATCTCACAGTCTGCAGAAGAGCCAAGACTTCCTAAAAACTTATGACTGTAATTACCAGATTAAAAAATACTTGTGACTGTTTAAAGTACCTAGGAGCACATCCTAAGGGGTATACTAATCTCATTGAATCAGTGCTGGAAAAGAAACAACCCAGAGTGCCCACAGAGTGTGTGCTTATGTGCGTGAGCATGTGTGTGTAATCTTTATTTAGGTACATTGCTTTAAACAAAGATTCCATGGGACCTTAAATGTCCATACATTAAAGTGTCTCTAAATATTACGTATTAAACATGTTTAATAATGTTTACAATGCAAACTAGGACAGTGTTAGCTTTTTGAAGTGGGAATCGATGGCTGAAAGCAATGTAACATTTCACACCTACAACATGTTACAGTAGGACTCACCTCTGTGCTGATGAAATATAGTGTGGGTCCTGCATACATTCATCCTTGGCTTCATTTAGCATCTTCATTTCTTTTCCTAAAAAGAATGCTTCTGTTTGGGGGATTTCAATGAAATACTCTACCAGAAAGGACTTGCTTTAAAGGTTAATGCACTAGATGATTTTCTGCAATGAAAAATTAGTTAAATGAGCAAGTTAGTGCTACCAGATTACCTGACATAATTTACTGGTATTATTATAAAGGGTTTGTTGACCACAAGCTGAGTCAGGACTCCACTGCAAGAAAATCTCTAAAATCTTTTAATCCGGTGAATGCAGTTGAAATGTGAAGAAATGTGTAAGATATGTGAACAGCTCATTAACTAAATCAACATAATTATAGTTAGATTCATCCCTCACTGAACAGCCTTGAAAATGTGTGTTTGCGTCCTGTTGACCATTATTTCAGTTCATCTTTTGTACTTTAGAATGGTGATATTTATGTTCAACACCATGCTGAACTCTCTGTACGAAGGTCTTAACAGATTGGTAGTTTTTCTATCAAAAGAATAGATTATCACTGTCTTAAGTTATCTTTACAAATACCTGAAAATACTGTGGTTATCTGCCTTGCTGAATAAGAATATGGCTTGATAAGACATCACTTAAACATACACCAGACGTTCTCCTTTTCCTTTGTAATTCTGAACAAAACCAGTCTGGAATTTTACTCTGATTCTGGGTTGATGGTTATTTATTATTGTGTTATTGGGATGAACAGAAAAGAACGTATTAAAAACTCATAGTTTGTGAGTAATACTAAGAACATAATACCATTTTATATAAATCATATCCTAGGAGCTAGGTAATTGTAATTATTTTGGATTCTCAGGCACAATTGTGATGGATCAGCATTTTATGGGAAAGTTGACTTTGATTTCTGAATTGACTTTGATTTCTGAAGTGCATTATTTCCCACACTGTTGAACTACTGTATTGTCACATTACAAACATGTTGGAAATTTTATTTAAAGATGATGCATTCAGTATCTAGATGAGGATGAGGTCTAGTGTTATTCCAGTTGCACAGAGAATAGTCCCATGGAAATGTACACAAGGTGAACTTGGACCTTGGTGAAAATTCTGCATGCTTTTGTAAATAAGTATGTAAGACATAAAAAAAATTACTTCTTCTAGATATAGAGGAAAACAAAATATTCACTAAGACCATGAACTTTGGATTTGTTTTAAATTACCTGTATTTTATATTTAGTTTGTTATAGTCAATGAGCCTGTGTTGCCCAAAGTTCCTCTCAAGATGACAGAAAAATGTATAGAAAAGTTGAACCCTTTGAAAAAGGTTTGGCCGTCATTGGTCATCTTCCTCTTTCCCAGCTTGGCGTACACATAATGTGGTCTCCAGAGGAAGACCACCACTGGACAATGGTGTCCAATCAAGGGTTCAAAAGATTGCTTTTGCTTAAAAATTTCTGTGGAAGAAAACATAAATTATTAAATAAGTTTTCTGACCTTATATTGGATGTTCTTGACTTGATTTTGTGCTAGAATATGTTCTTTTTGTTAAAAACTAAATGCATGAGGAAAATGGGAGATATTGTGAGTGATGTTGTGAATTCTTTTTGCAATCAAGCACATTGTATAAAAGAATTATTAAGTAAAATAATTTTTAGATTTGAGTCATCTTTTGGTGATGTTGGCTCCTGTTGCCACTGAAATGGACATCAAAACTCACTTCAAAAGAAAGTGGAGATTGTCTTCATTGTCTGTCTTCAGTGCTGCATCACTAATGGATAGGGTAAATCCTGTGACTGCAGTCCCCTTTTCAAAAATATCCTCTGATACCTGGCATGCTAGTTTTGATGCTTTTTCATAGTCTAAAGGTGGTGTACTTAATAACATATATTCATTATTATTTAAAATCTCTGAAATACTATGCTATGTATGTTACGCTTATTCAGTCGTTTCTATATTGTTTCTTATTCTGGCAGTAGCTATTTAACTTATCAAGGAGCTTCCAAAGCTTTTTTTTTCTGGTATTTGTGTATGCTTGGTGTCATCTTTCCTTACGATTTTATTAGAAGCTCACTGCCAATTAGCCAGTTTTATTATATCCATCCAGTCTTTTCTTACTCAGGAGGATGGAAATATCAGTTTTATATTGAGCCAGGGTTTATGCACATTTTATTGTTTGGGTTTTTTCCTATCCAATATTCCATCATGTTAGATTCTGTTGTTCTCATGGAGTTTTTAAATCTGAGATATTTTAGAATTTATAATAGCAGAATCGCATATTTCCTTAAAGAGTATTTCATAACAGAGCAAGATCTTGTTTTGATCTTAAGTTTTATCTTATGTGATTTTGATTTATATTGTATATATCAATTCTTTTTTTTCTGTGCATATATTGCATTTAGTTCTTATTTTGATGATGTGTTACCTCTGTAGAATTTGCATGTCTTTCTTTTGCCTGCTATTTAACTAGGCATTGCTATTTTTATAGTGACCTGTACTCAGTAATCTCTCTGTGAACATACCCAAAAAGAAGCACTCTCATTTATGATCACAGTAATCCTGAGCAGCACATAGAGCTTTATCTGCCAGTACCAAGAAAAAATACTATCTGAAATAATTTGTGTAATATACAGATAATAAGAGATTAGTGCATCTGTTCCAAAGAGCCTGACCTTCAAACCATTAGCTCGGCAAGATTCAGCCACCATGGTGTAATCGTGCTATGAAAGGCAAGTTTGTTTTACTTTTGTATTTTATGATCTTCATCTATGAGCTAATATATATTAAAATCCCTGGAAAGATGTAATACTACTTGGCTTAGGTTATTCTATGCTGAGGTAGAGACTGAAATTACTGTAAAAGACAAATTTCTGTTTAACCAATAGTAAGCCTAGGAAAATAAGGTTTCCTTATTATACTTTCATTTTGTGATGTGTACTCTGGGGACCCACCTTTTGACAGGGAAGCAAAGTCGGATTTTGAAATCTATGGTTCAGAGTGACTGATGGACTATTGTAGATTTTTGGGTTTATGATGTGGCTTTGAAAGTTTCCCTTAACAGTGGGCTGTTTGATTTTCTGCTGCCCCTTCTCATTTTCTTTGGTGCCAATGTTCATATGCAGATTTTGTTTTCAAGTAGTTTTTAAGTGGTTGTCTTCTTTTCATCTGTAATAGGTTTGTCAGTGCCCTCTATATCAAAAAAGCAAGAAAATTTAATGCTCAACCTTAGCCTCTGCTTTTGGATAATATAGAAGGATGAAAATGTCCCGATAAATAGGTTCATATACTGTAATGTCCAGTATTAGCATACATGAAGTAATGTTTATGGACATTGTATTAATTCAAGACAAGTGCATTTGATCATTAAACTTAAAACTGCCTGCACCATTGCATTAAAAATTGTAGTTCAAAGTAACCTTGTGTTTTAGTTGACATAGCCGTTTGGAAGTGTTTTCACTTCAGAAATAACTGGAAGTTTGGGAGGTAGTTGTTGGGATTTTTTTTCAGTATAAATAGACTGTATTAGCACTGTTTATTTTATTTTTTTCCCATCTCATCATGCCTCGTGTTTGAAAGGGCTTTGAAATTTGGTAAACACTCACTGTCTGCTTACATTTATTGGCTGTAATTCAGATGCTCTCAAATATTAATTTATAAAATATGACTAATTATCCCTTGTACTTACTTTTTCTTCACTTTTTATCCTGTTTGTAACAGATTAATTTTACAAAAAAAATCTGTTACCGACCAAACCAACAGCCACAATAAAGGAAGTCTTGCTTTATAATAAAAATTCAGCATAATTTATCAGAGAAAACACAGAATGATTCTTCCTGTATTGGTTTCCTTTCTGCCTGGCATCTGTTGATTGTTATTTCATCTATTCTGCCTTTGAGAAAGGCAAGTGCTTCCTCACTAAGCAAGGTTTGCAGCCCAGAAAGGAGAGCTGAGGAAAATGAGAAACAGGGACCTGCATTTGTTTTTAGAGGCAAAAGGCAAGATGTTACAGAAAATTCTGCAGTCTCACACTTCTCTCCTTACCTTGCCCAGTAATCAAAGCAATACGGATGCTAATGGCAGGTTTTTGTGTTGGTGTCTGTCTGCAGCACAGTTGGCAGTGTTTTCCTCAGTGCTTGATGGATGTAAAGCAGCAATAACGGGACGCAAACCTTTGGATTTTGTAGCAGAGTTAGGCCAGAGCATTCATTTGGGAAGTCTGGCTGAACAATCTGTTTCTAAACTGAGTCTTCGTGTATGGTTGTCCACTTTGAACAATTATATCTTTGAACAATTATATCTTACAGTTACGTGGTGTTTGTCTAGCACAGATCCACTGCCCAAGCCTGTAGGTGTTTTTACATCCTGACTGCTGTAACTAATGTAAAACAGTTTTAACATAATGCCACAAACAGATGTTTTAAAACGGAACCATTTAGCGATTGTTTTACTACTTACCTGTCTTGAATACTACTGTGAATAAAAAGCTGATTGGAAAGACAAATTTTGCATCGTGACTGCCGTTAAGTGAATTTGAACTCCAGCTGACCAAGAGAAGGAGTCTCTCCTGAGTTTTTAGCCTCCCTTCTGGCAGCTGTTTCCTGGGCTGACCAAACTATGAGAGGTAGGTCTGTATGTAATTGCCACATTGCTGGCATATAACTTTATATAGTCACAATTAAAAGGAAATTCAAATTAAGAAAATCAAATTAAGCCTTAGCATAAATATTTCAGCTGAAGAAGAGCATGGCTGTATTTTACAGTGGCTGAAACATCAGCTGGGATCACTGATAGTAGTAGAAGCTACAGGAATACAAATAAGGTTGCAAAAACAACATTCAGATTTGTGTTTAGAAACGTAGAAAATTTAAATGAAAGTTTGGTTTAGGGTGTGGTAATTTGGAGGCTGCCTAGAAAAATTTACACTGTAGAGAGGCCAAGGCTGGTATTTCAGGACACAGAGGAATTTGAATTTGTTTGAGCAGGTCAAACAGTTATAAAATCTTGGAAAGGGATTTTGATCATACAAATAAGAAATATAAGGAATTATTTTTTCCTTGAAGTAGGAGAAGGAGTGTAAAGTAGGAAGGGCTGTGACCAAAGTTGGGGCTTTGTGGACCCTATGACATGAAAGCCTTCCCTCCATGGGCTTTTTCTTAAAACTTTAAACCTCTGTTGATTTTCCCCAGGCAAGAGCTTGAGCTGGAGGGAACTCACATGCACTTGACACAAGTGCAGCTCTTTGTTGCTAAACAGGGCAGCCTGGCCTTGGAGCCTTTGCGATGAACATGCTGAAGGCGTGTCTCGGGAGGGTGACACGCACACATTAGCAGCTGCCAGCATCAGTATTTCATTCCTACTGTGATACTGTACTGATCTTTGGAAGACAAGTCTTTCCGCTTCGTAGTATTCTTTTTTTTTTTTTAACACACATCACAAGAGAATTGCATATCATATGACCACGCATTTTTCACAAAGGTGGTAAGCCACTTTCTGTGGTGGTCTGAGCATGATTTCTAAATGTGTCCCGCAGAGCAAGATGATACAAATTACTTGAACCATTGCACAATATAGCAAATCTGTGCCTATGCAATGAAAATACGTGGACATTTCTGGTGTGACATGAAATATACTGCATCAGTTCTGCACAGGCTTTTTAATTTGTTAGCCAGCTATATAGTATTTACAGTCGTAAGTCCTGTTACACATTTATTACCTGAAATGCACAATATCATTTGTGGTATTTTTCTCATTAATCATTTTACAGTACTTTAAATAATCAGAACTTAACCTTAACTTGAAGCTCTACTGGAGAGAAATTTATTGCATGCACATTTTTAATTTTTTGGTCCCATTATAATTATTTTTTAAATATTCTTCTCCTTTTTGCTTGACAAATGCTGAGTCATTTACTTTCTCCTTTCTGTCTTTAATCAACTTGATATCCAAATTCACTGTGTACATTAGGTTGTAAAAGAGCGTGAGAGAAAATACATCGGTCCCTACAATGCTTGAACTGCAAATTGATAAAGGTCTGTTAAACGAACTGATTCTTAACAATTTGCAAGAGGAAAGCATACTACATTTGCAAAACAGTATCAGAAAAACTGACTAACTTGGCATGGAAACAATATTATGACAAAGTCCGTTTCCTAAAAATTAAAGATTAAATTCAAAAGTGAGATTCTGTTCTCAAAATACACAGGGGCATTTAGAAGGCAGCAAAACTCTAACTTTGATGTGCTCAAGTTCCTCTGAGAAAGCAACACTATTATGTCACTATTCTGCCATGCTTTCCTGTGGCATAACCGTAACTTGGTATTTAATGCTAATTTAATGCTTTCTCAGCTTTGCAATCTTTCAGATGGTTTTGTACCAAAATTCAGGCAGAACGAGTCAAAACTACCAGGACAGAGAAATGTGTTTCTGGGTTTATCCGACTCTCCTCATCCAGTTCGGAACAGCAGCGTTTAAAAAAACGCATCGACCAAGGTTGCCAAGAATATTTTGTGCTCTTCTCTACTTGCACATCACTAGAAAATACACTGCTGACTGAATTTTTTAACCTTTCGGCAATAGATTATGAAGTGCTAGCTGGCAGGTAGTTCAGTACTTTTTTTTCGCAGCAAGGCCCTATAATGTAATCACAGTTGTAAAAGGAACTTGTGAGTGAAGCAACTTGATCATTCCTTGCGGTGCTGTGGTGCCAAGTGCTTACAGGAGAACGAGGGAGAGGCAGCGCCAGGACCCCAGAGATTTGTTCTACTCAGAAACAGCACGAGATATTTAAACAAAGGTGAAGCTGCTTTAGGTGCTGGCTGCTCGCTACCGATTATATCCTAGCCGATGTTGAACTTTGCATAAGCCAGAGGTAAGCCTGTATTTTCTGTGCGTTGCTGTGATGAGCCTACTTATTAGTCTGATTTAGCAGTGTGTGTTAGTCTGGGGATACAACTTTGCAATGCTACAGTCCCTAAGGAAAAACCTGTGTCAGTGTGATACTCCGTCAATCTGATGATAATCTAGAAATGGTCTCTAAAGGCAGGTTAGCAACATTTTTAAAAGGAAATGTAATACCCGTCGGGCAGGTGCTGGTAGTGGTCAAATAAAACTTGAAGGGCTTGAAAGTTGCAGTCTGACCAAATCAAAACTAGAGGAAAGGTACAGCGTATTCAGATCGATTCACAGGATGCTCATTGTTGTGAAAAAAAGGAGAGGACTGTTTCTAAAGCTGCGGTGTCTCCTGATTAATATGCCCTGCCGGTAGATTAGGGTTGAGGAGTTATGCAGAAGCTTTTAAACTGTACAAAAAAGGCATGTAACATCTTTTTACTAGAAGATGCTTTGGCACCAGTGTTTTTGACGGCGTTTCAATTTGCAGTTTTTACAGAAATTATTAAAAGAACTAGGCTTTGGGTTGCCATTATGTATTTCACAGAGTTCTCAGGGTATTTTTTGAAGACACATAGCAATAGTAAGGAGTTTTGCATTAAGTATGTTTTACTGGTGAAATCATCTTGTCAAACATTGTCTTTTAGTAACCATACTGTCATTTATGTTTTTAACAATAAATTCTGAAGTATTTGTAATTGTGAAGGCTTTTATTTAAAAACAGTCTCAAATTTACTAAAATTGTAATGTCTGCCAAGAACCAAAAAAGGCATCATGATGTTACTTAAATATGTTTAAATTTTTAAAGGAATAATATATTGCTTTAGTTTATCTGAAGAATCTCTTCTACTTTCTTCTGCATTACAGTTTTGTTCTCCCCTCCTGTATTAATCGGCAGCTGTGTCCCAGCACCCATTCAGTGGCCAAATGTTATTCCTGTACCATATGTCACTTCTCTTCTAAGCGTTGGCTGGTAATAAACAGTGTTGTAACATAGGGCTGTGTTTTGCTGTAAAAATGTTTTCACTGAAGTGCAAAAAGCTGAGTTTCTTATTTCATTCTGTCTTGCTTTCTCCTCCTGTCTAACAAAGCCAAGATTATATGAGAAAGGGAGTGCTTGAAATTTTATAAACTGTTTATATAGTAAATATTTTTTGGAAACATTACTTTGTTGTGTTACTAATTGAATTTCACTGAAATAGAGTTTAAGAGTTGAAGAACTAGGTATGAGTACCTATTCTCAGTTTCATTGACATATTCTGCTCTTACATAGCTCTTTCGGTATGTGTGAACAAGGTAATTAAGATGCTCTTATTTCTGTATGTTTATAAAGTGTGTTTAGTGCAATCCCAGCAGTAAAAACTCGTTACTATATATCATCACTGATTGCCTCATTTTGGCTGACAGACAGTGGCTCATTTCACTTCATTGCAAGTATGTGGACAAAGCTATTAATGTAAAAATCTTTGGACAAAAAATGCTCGTCATTTCAAAAGCCGTAACTGCACTTTTTCTGAACAGATACCCTTGCTTTTCCTTAAGACACATGTGACACAAGTTTTCTTCCCAGACATGGAAAAGCAATATGTGTCAGGATAATCATACAAAACCACACCCCTCAGTAAATACGACTAAGACCATCTTTTCTTACAGAGATAAGATTTGTAAAAGCAATTGCCTAAAGCATCGAGACCATTGTTAGGTACTAAATAATGGCCTGATTTTTAGGTTCTTGCTTTTGTTTTGAGCATGGACCTTAATCAGTTCTTATAATTTGTTCTGAAGGTACTACTTCATCTTCACAAAAGTTAGTAAGAGCTGTTGGTTAAGTGAAGTTACGCTCCTTTGCAACCTGACTGCAAACAGCTAAGAGTCTGAGTTTGCAAGTTTGCTTTTCAGTGAATAACATGGTCAAAAGCTGAGATTCTACAGCACCCTGGCTAAAATGCTTCAGAAGCATTTAATGCTGTTAACAGCATTTCAGTGAAATCTCCTTTTGTTAGAATTGATGCTTTTTGTTCCTTTGTTTCTAAAGAAGGCAGAAAAAAATACTGTGTGTATTAATGGACTAACTGCATTATCTGTTTTGTGTTATCTGAAAATATTTATTGGTAATGAAATTAGTTTGCCAGCTTAATATGTACATTTATAAATATAGTTGTAAGATACATTTTTTTCCCAACTCCTGGTAAAAAGGTATGTCTTGATAAATAATCTCAGCTGAAAAGCTGAATATTCTTTCTAGAAGTTTTTGTTTATAACGGTATAAATGTTGTTTATGTATTCATTTTAATAAATAGAATTGGGAAAAAGCACATGATGGTTTATATTTGGATTTTAAACCTCAGGATCTAACACCAGAGAATATGAATTGCATTCTCCTTTCTTTGAATATATTGTGTGATGGTTGGAAGAAACATTTAAGAGGCCATTACTGCAATATTTTGGATGTTTTTATAAATAGATTATGTTTGGAAGCACATAGCAGAATAAACAGAATGGAAAATACAGTGCAGTATTACAGGATATAAAGTCTAAGAAACTCTTGTATTTAAATATCCTGGTTTTTACTATTTGTCCTCTGTCCACAGTCACTATGTACTTTTAATATTTGTGATTAATCTACTGCTGAGTTCATCTGAGAGATGCACACATGTCAAAGAGCAAATGCTGCTTGAATTATTTCATCTTTTCTTTCACTGTTTTGGGGCTATAAGCCAAGGGGCACTTTGTCAATTCATATGTCAATATATTTTGTTGTTTAAAAGTGCAACACGCAGAGTGAGTGGGTTGCTGTGGAACTTGTAACTCAGCAGGTCTCCAAGCAGCTAAATTTGAGGTCGTAAAATCAGTAATGCATCAGAAAGAGCCAGAAGGAAAAGTGCCCCTCAGCTTGTATTTTTAGTTCTTTGAATAGAGGATGACCCTTGCTGTTGCAGTTGGCGTAATCTTGTTGGTGTCTCGCACAGTCAGTGTGCAAACCAACAATATGGTCACGGTCCTGCCAGGTTTCAGTCAGAGCTGGCTTGGAGCTGTAGTGTTTTTAGGCTGTCTGCGGGTGCATGGGCACGCTTGATACTCTGAATAATTTGCCCTTGAGTCATGCGATGACATTGAGGATTAGTACCCTTCTTAACGTCCCTTTCATTAGCAGATCTAGCAGTGGTGGATGCATCATTCTCTGGAGCGTTCTTTTGAAACAGCTGTGAATTTTGCTTGCCACATGCCCAGGTGTTGCATGTGTACAAATTTGTTTCTGTTTTTTGGTGGTAGCCCTCAGGTATGATTCTGGGCACTTAAGGCACCTGTCCCTATAGGTTGTACATAGAAGACCATGTCAGGATTGTCGTCTTCTGCCCTACAGAAGTCTCTAACACTGTCCTATTGACTAAGTCACCAAGCTTGTGTCCTTGCATGTTCTTGTATGTCCCCTGGCCTTGTCCAGCAAAATGTAATACACACCTCAGCATCACAGGATAAAAGCTTTACCCTGTCAGGTCATGGCACAGCCCTTCCTGTTATTTCAGACTTACTATACTTAAACAACAGAAAAATGTGGTAATTGCCCCTAGGCACCACATGGAGCCCAGAGGAGAAGCCAGGCTAGTGGTGATGCCATGTGCAGTCATGCCTTTGCTAAAGACAATCACAGATACAAGTAATTTAGGGTCATTTGTCCTGGCATTGTCCTCTCTGAATTGGATGCCTTTAGAAATGTAAAGCTAGCCTTGAGGTATCTCTAGTAGGCCGTCTTAATTCTATAGATACTATCACTGACCCTGTCATTCTGTTGTCCATAGTGTTTGCTCCTGGCTGCTGTACTTGAAGGTGATTAGGAAGTACAGAAATTGGGGACCCATCCACCACATTGATATTTTGTGCAAATATAAGATAGTGCATACACTAACAAGCTTGCTTTTTGCTCTTCATCGATACTTAGATCCAGATCTCCATTGATTTGCTTTTGTCTGAGAAAACCAAAATGAGGAATCACTATAGGCTTTATTTATAATAGGTATACTGAAATAACACATTGCACACACTCAGTGTGTTGTAGTAGGAGTGCTGCAACAAGGCTGTTGATGAATTGCAAAATGCTTACAAGCTGTGTATATTTTGTAGCTGCAGATAGCTGCTTTATGATCCTTTTGCATCAGTTGTTAAATCTGCAAAAATGTTCATCGCAATTGCTCTGTATAGTTTTTCTCCAGCTTGTACCTGTTGAACTATGTGTTTACATCCAATTTATGCACATCAGCCTCCATTTCTGCATACAGAAAGCCTTACACGACTGACACGACAGACAGAAGCATACAGAGCATTTTGAAGTAAATTTTACCCCTAAATGGTGTTCAGTATAGAGACGGTTTGTCTTCAGTCTGCACGATGAATATAGTGCAATTTGCACAGTACAGGCAAATAACCATAACGTATTACAAAACTTAATTGTACATATCAAATTAAAAATCAAACAAAACTCAAGAGTGAGAGACCAAGCATTTTGCAATAGATATCCAGACAAGAGTAAAAGATCTTCTCAATATATCATCGCATAGATATTGAACTTAAATATTTTATTAACTTGTATTGTTCATATAAAGATGTCGTTGCAAAGATATATGCAGAACTGCTAGATTAAAAGTAATGCAAGGTGAAAATGAAAGGTTTTTTTTAAAGAAAAAACATTATCATGAGCAGGAGAAGCACTGGTAGTTTTTCTCTTCCCATATTTCATTGTGTAGTCAAGGCAAGACTGGTAGCTGTACTCCAGGGTGACTTCACATTATTTCTAAAGGTGCCTTTAGAAATAACAACAGTTCCCAACTCAGCTGTATGCTAACCACATCCCTTCCTTGCAGAACTAAGTTTTGCAGAGAAGTTTACAGGAGTACACCAAGATAAGCTGTTCTCATTACTTTTTGTGCTATTAAGTGGATGAAAAAAATATACGAAAATCATAACTGGCCAACGTTAAAACTTCCAAAACCCGTGCAACTTGTGTTTCTGTTCTTCACCATGGGCAAAAGAAATTCCCTTTATGCCATAAAACTCTTGATGTGTTTTAGCATTCTGTCTTGGGCTACTTTTATGTTGTATTTCCAAATGTACCACAGAATATTAAGACTGAGGTTATCAAATGAAATATGCAGGAGGACTCTAGTTTTTCCAGGAAACATTGTGGATATTAGTAGCACTTACAAAAGGAGGCAAAAGAATTTTTTTAAAATCTTCAACCTCAAAAAATATGTTTATGAGAAAAAAAAGAATCATAGAATCATAGAATAGTTTCAACTGGAAGAGACCTTGAAGGTCATCGAGTCCAGCCTTTGTCCGAGACCTATTAACGCACTAAACTATGTCCGCCAATGAAATATCTAATCGTCTCACTTAGAAGTGAAATCCCACACAGTAAGACAGAGAGCAGTGACTTGAAAATGTTTGAAAAAAGACAATCTGGTATTTGCAACACAGCAAGAAAAGACTGGACTTTGCTTGGATTCATAATTGATGTTCTGTGCATTTAAAATCTGTGGAGCAAAGAAGTATGTTCAAGGAGCAATGTGGATGTTATCCATGATAATGCAAAATTGCTCCTTCAGAAAAACCCAACCACATGCTATTTTCAAACTAAAATATTCATTTCTGTAATTTAGTCAATGGGTATTTTTTACAGTGATTATTTCTATGACTTACTTCATTATGCTTTTCCAACAGCCTGGCTCTAATCCCTAGGATTCAGCACCCATCATCTTGTCCAGGTGGTCGAGAAAAACCTCTCTTTCCTATTTTGTGCCAAGGTCACAATGATCTTGGAGCTACCGTTAGTGTCTCATCACTCCCATTTCCTGAGCTGTGAATAGGCAACCCTGTTCAGCTGCCCAGATTTCATGCTCAACCCTATTATAGCCTCTCGGTGATGCTGCTGGATCTGGCAGGCTACAGAAAAGAAGGCAGGGGGTAAACCACATAGTCTCACTTGGTTTATAGGAGCAGATGGAAAGAGAGGCAGTTTCAGACAGGTCCCAGCAAGAGACAGAGGCACAAAACAATACGGGTTGCAAACGCGTAGCTACTGAAAATGTGAGAATCCTGCTTTGGTGCAGGGCTCTCCATGTGGGTTATACTTCCTAGGCTGCTTTTGGATTCATTTTTGATGATTAGGTTACCTTTTAGCATTGACGTGTTGGACACACAATCTATTTTTAAAGATAAATCTTAGGTCCAAATTGTAGTGTTTCCTTTTCCACATATGGAGTTACTGAAGTTCCAGCAAATACCTTTCACAGCCACCTGCATTAAGTACGAAGCCTGATCTGCCTGGTGTGCCTTCTCTAGCCTACTCTACCTCACGTTTAACAGCACTGAATAATGTATTTTCAACTGACCAAGGACTGGGAATTTGGATGAGTTGCAGCGGCCCGCAGCAAAACATCAGAGCTGTTGCTCTTCAGAAGGACTAAAGGATCAAGTAGCTGATTTCTTCTACTCAGAGGCATTTCTTTCTTTGCTTCTAGGTGGCCACAGATAAACAACCAGCAGGCTCAAGAGGAAAACCACAGCCCTTCTTGCTGTGGTGATGTCTTCTCTAAGCCCAGTACACGAAATCGTTCCTTTTTTTGCTTTTGCCATGTTTGCTGTCTCTCTGCTAGCTCCAAAGATATTACTATCATAACTCAGGGGAATGGGGAGCTGCTCTGTCACACAGTTTGTCCTTGCTCTCCACCAGCTCTGCAGACCCACAGGGCAAGGGCCACTCTATTCTCCACAGCACGTTTAAACACTCTGAGCCATCGGCAGGCCATGCGGGGGCCATAACTTTATGTGAAGAAAGGTCAAGATCTGTCAGCTTCAAACATCAACAATGTCCATGCGAAACGAAAAATTTTCAATTTGCAATTCGGTCTTCACAGCAGGTGGAGGTGGAAGAAACATTTACTTTTTCAGGTGCTTCCTTGAGCAAACTGTAAAAAAGGAGCACAAACTTTGCAGGGAGTGAATGAAAGAGCACTGAAATGAAGGGGCAAATGCAGGAGAACATTTTTGCATGCACTTCTGTGAAACTTTGTCAGATCTCTTACTTCTGAGAGAAGGTAGTGTTACCCACTGAATGACAGGCTGAACTAAATGTAAAAGAACCGGGCACTGACTTTGAAGTCAACACATGCTATCATGAAGAGACTCCGGTGGAAGTATTTAAAGATCTTTGAGAACAATTATCTGCATCTAGAAGCATAATTTCTGCCACACAACAGCAGAATTCATTGTAGATTGACCATTCAACCTTGAGCCCACAATCATCCCTATATAGGACCGGAAGCTTTCCTTGTTCAAGGGTAACATGAAACCTTCCAGGGGAAACTTGAATTTTAAAGAAAGTGTGATGGAAGCTTTTCCAAATGGATTACGTCTTTAAACAATTTTGCAAGATTTACATAACTCTGTAGCGTCCATTTACAACCCCAGACTGGGAAGTCCCTCATCTCCCACACAAATTATCCAAGAACTAATTCTGCTCAGGAAATGCTGAGATGAGAAGTTATGTAAGGTGCACTGGTTACTGTGAAGGATTTCTGTGGTTAAAAGTAAGATTTTGCTGAGTCAAAATGTATTATTATATTTTTGATACTAAGTGGTTTAGGACTTAATATTTTCCTGTGGAATTCATGAAGGATTTTTTTCCCCTCATTTTTTTCTGTGAGATTTATAACTTTTGTAGTCACCCAGCCTAACTAACAAGATGGCTAGAGACACTTTACCAAGTATCTGGTTAGCTACCACTATCACAGTCATCGTGCCAACATTCCAGCTGCATACAGGTTATTAATAAGACACCTAATTTCTAGCAGTTTGCCTGAAGATCTTCAGGTTACAGCCCTTTTAAAAAGAAGCCCTTGACAGTTTGCAACTGAACAAGAGAGATTCCTTCTTCAATCAGAACAGTCTTTTTGCATTATTAAATGGTAATGGTCAAGTCAAATCACTGCTGTTGGAGAAAAACTGCAAGGAAAGGCTTTGCTCTAAGTTGTCATTCTAACTATTGCTTCTTTTTCTCTGCTTTCAGAGGCCGGCAGCAAGAAGCTAAAGAGCACGATACAGAGAAGCACAGAGACAGGAATGGCAGCAGAGATGAGAAGTCGTATGGTTCGACAGCCAAGTCGGGAATCCACTGATGGCAGCATAAATAGTTATAGCTCCGAGGGCAAGTAAGTGGCATTAAAATCATCAGTAACGTAGGAGATGTTTCTTGACTTTGTAAGAAAATTTGGGATGTGAACAGAGGTTTCAGCTCTGGCTGAAGTGCATAGCTCTGTGTACAGATTTTTCCTCTTGAAATGTTTGCAAAGCTGAACTATTTCAGGCACGTAACACAAATTTCTTGAAAATTGTAATCGAGAGAGAACTTCTTAAGGATTTACGTTTTCACTGTAATCCAGGCATTTTGTTTGTCAAAAGACAACTAAATTCAGACCACATTATTCAAAACAAACCATAGGGGCACTTTTTCTTTGTGTTTTATTTGGATTAACTCAGAGTTAAACTTCAGATGTTGTATGTAAGTCCCTGTGATATGAAACTCTGTTCGGTAATGTTATATACAAAGAAAGTTTAGTTTGGATCTGGCCCAGGTCTCTCATTGAGAATTGTAAACCCAGCGTCCAGCTGCCCCACCAGCTCAAGTCAGGCAGACAACTGTGGGGAATGGGGCAGCTGTTCTCATTCACTGCTGAATGACTCAATATGTAGGAAAGGAGAACAAAGGCAGATCTGAAACAAAAATGTGCATGACTCCTCCAGCCTCTACCACATGTGCCAAAGCACAGTGGACACCAGGGACTTCTTAGGAGATGCCTCCCCACAAAAGGGGAAACTGGGAGAAGGCAAATGCATCCTATAGACCTGGAAAAAAATGAGAGATTGGGACTTCTTGGGCTTCATCTTTATATATGCTTACCGTCTTACCCCAATTGCTACTGCATGTTTTATAAGGCATAAAGAACCAGGGGCAGCCATGGTGGTGGCAGAGAGATGTGTAAAGGTGCAGTTTCTTCATCCGATCATGATCTCATAACCTTCGTGTTTTTTACAGCGAGAGTGCTGAGGTACTGGAACAGGTTTCCCAGAGAAGTTGTGGATGCCCCATCATTTGAAGTATTCAGGGTCAGGTTGGATGGGGCTTTGAGCAACTTGATCTAGAGAAAGATGTCCTTCCCCATGGTGGGGGTGTTGAAACTATTTGATCTTTAAGGTCCCTTCCAACCCAAACCAGTCTATGACTCTATGCTAATGCTAAGAACTGTAAGAGCCATGTGAGAAAACGGGTTCCATCATGCATAACTCAAAACCAAAGTAGATAAGCATCAGATGAATGAGCGACAAGAGTAAAATATACCAATATTTTGCCCAGTATGATTCTGTGATAGGGCATTACCTTCACCTTTTCAGCACTGCATCCTGCCATCCTCCATCCTCTCTCTATGCCAGAGTGGTGGCCTGTAAGGCACCAGTCACTCACCATGGTGACAAAAGGCCCAGTAAACTGGACCCTGCTAAGGAGGAGCTGAGTGAGCCTATTCTTCTGGTTAACAGTACGGGAGAGGTGAGAGCCCTACCCTGACGGTGAAGACCTCTTCAGGGGAACAGCCTAATCCTCTGCTCCACCCTCAGAGTATGTAAATGGATTTGGCAAGGCTGGGGCAGCCAAGGTCTGGATTTGGAGGTCACAGCAGACATCTAGAGGACAGAAACTACAAGACAGAGCCATAAATTGTTGACTTGAGAATTGCTGACTGAGGCAGTGAAGAGAGCAAACCTGGGAGGTAAATAGAGCACTTGCTTCTTATTAGGACATTGCAGGCTGAGTGTGCGTAGTGGGACTTAGCTTGAAAATTATTCTTTAGAACTAGGTCCATCTTCAGGGTAAGGTGAGCTATTATAAGCTGGTAGTCACAGTATTTGCATCTTATGTCTTGTTTCCTCCTCCTTACCCCCTGTGCCTGCTCCCCATCTCTTGCTGCTCCAGCATCAGTTATACCTCTGACAATTCTCCTGACCTCTCTCAGCGCTCTCATACAATGTAGATTTCTTCACATCTGACCACACTTGTCCTGGTTTTCTGATCCATACTTTTGGCACAAGGTCCCTAACTTTTCACTATGTTCAGGGTTTGATAGAGTTTCGAGCTCTTTTGGTTGATTCCTCATCCTCAGTATACCTCAACCATTTCCAGACTCCAAAACCGCTTCACCTTAGCCTTAAACACTGTCCCTGATCTCCACAACCCTACTCCAATCTTTGAAAAGAGTACAGAAACAGTAAGGCCAATGAAGTGAGAACACCACAAATACCTCATACGTGACTGAAGGGAAGCCCAGGAAAATCTTAAACCCAATATTTTTCTTTAAAAAAATGTATTTCTTAAAACTAAACTTCTGTGAAAAGCTTACCTTTTGGTAAATTTACCTTTTGGTAAATGAAAAGTGCTGTGCTGATGTTTTCTGGCCAGCTTTATTTACAGGCACTCCATAAGTTAATGTAGTCATAGGAAGAGCAGTTAATCCTGAAGAGAGGAATGGGCTTGCAAAGAGCTTTCAGTGTGAATTGAATGACTGGAGCTCATAAACCTGATCTATGGATGTTTTTATTAGGAAGTTCTGTTATTGCTTTCTTCTAGACTTGGTTCAATAGCTGTTCTTCTCTTCCTCGTAATTGTGATGAAGAAGGCAAAGCTGAGTCCTCACCATGGATCATTCTTTCTCTCTCTCAATCTCTCACCCCCTTTTGCTGTTGTTTTTTTTAAATTCTTTTGTTATTGTTTGCAGACTATATCTATTTAAATAAATAAAAAAGTGGAGATCCTGGAATAAAAGAAGGCAGCTTGGAAAAGCACATATCATAGAATCATAGAATATTTTGTGTGAAAAGGACCTTTAAAAGTGATCTAGTCCAACCTCCCTGCAGGGAACAGGATATCTTTAACTAGACCAGGCTACTCAGAGCCCTGTCCAACCTGATCTTGAACATTTCCATATATTACAATTCAGCTGGTGTCCCAATAGAAGGGTGAGAACCAACTGTAGATCCAGATGTATTTTGGCTAGGGAGTGGCTTTAGGTTTAGCTCTAATCAACACTAGTATTACCTGCCAGCTTACTCCCTCATTAAACACCTGCAGCAATCAGATTAATTTAGTGTACACATCTGTTTTCCCTGTTTTTTTCTAACTGATGTGGATGGGATTTGGGTGTATGTAAAGATATTAAATAGCATTACAAGGTAAATCAAGCATTCAGGAATGAAGGACAGCCTATTAAATTTCATAAGGCTTTTAGTATTTTCTCATACAAGGTCACTCTTCGTTTATTTACCTGTTAGTCTCTTCACTGCCTCAGAGAACTCCTTAGCAAGAGCTTGTTTATGGACTACTTTGAGTCCATGTGCAGAAATTCATTACACTTCTTTGGGGTCCATGGGAGACAGCTCGTTCCTGATGCTGCAGAACAATTTATGGTTGCACAGCCTGAGCTGCTTGCCTTGTATTAGGCATTGGAACGGGTTGCCCAGGGCACTAGTAGAATCACCAACCCTGGGGGTATTTAAGAAATGTGTTGATCTGATGCGTAGGCACCCGGTTTAGTGGTGACCTAGCAGTGCTAGGTCAATGGTTGGACTCGATGATCTAAAAGGTCTCTTCCAGACAAAGAGATTCTGTGATTCTGTATCAGTAGTACTTTTGAGGTAAAGGCTGTAGGACAATCAAAATTAGTTCTGTTCTTATGCTTAACCAGCTTTTATTTTGCTTCAGCTTAATATTTCCTGGAGTACGGCTGGGCGCTGACAGTCAGTTTAGTGATTTCCTCGACGGACTTGGACCTGCACAGTTAGTAGGCCGACAAACACTAGCAACCCCAGCCATGGGTAAGAATAATATGTTCTCCTCTGCTAAATGAATAATAAGCCAAGTAACTAATGCACACACTGACAGGCTACAACACTAAAAAGACTTTTGCAAAGTGACTTCCTTCATGAAACCTGAAGGTCTTATATGCAGTCCACCGGTATTGCTAGCACCCAAAACTGGGGCGAGAACCACTTTTTGCCCCATTTGAGGTGTTGACTAATCTTGTTTGCAATTTGAAGGATGGTTGCCCTTGACTTCCCACTCACTTTCAGGGCTTCTCCAAATGTAGCTCACTGCAAAATCTCAGCTGTTCAGAGTTTGTATTTACTGGCCACTGGTTATATTGGATGCAACAGTTTCTAGCCAAGCTCTGCATTTCTCCAAGCTTAGTTCATCTAACCCTAGACTGTGAAACTTCTACCCACATTTGCAATGTGCTGTTAAAGCCAGCATTTGTCATGAAAGGGACAAAAGTCCTTTTCTACAGCACCTGCCTGGGCTATCTGATCTTCTCTGTTTTCCAGACCAGTCTGTATTTCCTTATAATAGCAGTAGTTGTGCCTTGGCTATGAATAAAGTATAAGTGTGTAAGGTGTGCAACAGTGCAGTACTGTGTAAGTACCTTTGGAGAGGTTTGATTTTTTTTATTTTTTTTTTTTGCTTATGTATGAGCAATTCTTTGACATGCTTTAGGATCCTAAGTGAGGAGCCCTTGATCCAATACTTTAACCATACTTCTTCTGCCAGAAATTATACATGGCCAGTGCTTCAGTACAGCTGTTTTGGTAGAATCTGCTTCAGGAAGGGTTACTGAGCCGCTTCCAAAAAAGGATAAAGAAACAGAAATGAAAAATGCAGGAAAGTGTTCCCCTCCTAACTTATGCATGGAAGGAAACAGAAACTTTCTTGAAAATGTCTTGAGTACCCTCTAAAGCATGTGTTGCTGTATAAGTCCAAATGACTGCTACTAATGTGTTAATAAGCACCAAACTTGCTAAATTCATATTTTTATTATTATTTTGAAAGAGAAGTTATTTTGGGGATGATTTGCCCAACAAAAATCTAAGCGGCTCAATTGGTATAGATTTTTCCCATCTCTTTATTTTAATCTTGTTTTCTGACTAAATATTTTTCTGAACATTACTTAATATATTTATTTTCAGCTCTTAGAACTGCTTTGTTTCCTAAAGACTCAAGTTTTGCCCCCACCCCGAACAGCACTCAATCATTTTTTTTTTTAACAATTTTCACAAGACCTTCTATGTGGTATCCTTTCACTAGTGACTGTGAAAAAGTTTGTATTATTACTCCCCCTTCTGGTTCCCTTTCACATGTTTTACTTTGGATATGTGTTATGGAGATGTGCTCTTAAAAAGGCTTATTGGAATTTTCCTGTGAACTATTTCTAGTGCAACACAGAGCTCTACTTATTCAAGCAAAGTGACTGATAAAACAGTGTTCCCTGTGGCTCTGTCATACTTCAAGTACCAAGGTGTAAATACTGCTTGAATACACTGTTAGCGAAATATGTGAAAATCTCATGCCCAGTTAATTTCAAAATGCTGTCTTTCTAAATTTGCACCCCAAATTCTACAGTACAGGACTGTTCCTGACTGTGTTTTTTTAGACAGAGCTTACAGGTCAAATATATACACACTCGTGTTTCGTGGGTATATGTATAGTTCACTTATTTATTTGCAGAAGAGTCACATAGCTACTGTGCATTTTTTATTCTAAGTGGCCTGTTAGATTTCTACCTTGATGATTTCTACCTTCCACAATGAATGAAACCATAGAGCCCAAATGCTTGGAGCATTAGGGCATAGTTGTATTCCCTTGCATTTTATTGATCTAGATCAGAACAGTGCTTGGGTCTTGGACTAAGCAGTTCCCTTTTTCTGCCCAAAATGTCATTTGTCAGAACTCAGGCAGGGGAACAGGTTTGACTGTTTAGAAGCAAAAGCACCGTCTCATTTTAACATGTTGCATCATTTTATTCACACCAAAAATGGGTGTGGAATATTGATTAAAACGGGAAATCTGTCACCTCTGTACTTGTGGGAGACTTTTGCAGAGAAAAGACGTCTTTTGAGGTCCTGAGGGGCAGAGCATCATGTTCTGAAGCTGTGCTATGACTGCATGCCCCATCCGGTTGGTGTCTCTGCCTTACGCTGAGGATCCAGGCAGGCAATTGCAGTTAGAGAAGGAGGTTTTGACATGAACCTCTAGCAGCAATTCTCCTTCCTCCTTCATCAGACAAGAAGCATTCACACTGCCAGCTCCTGCATCTCAGCTTGGAGGCAGAAGCTACCAGCCCAGGAGGTTTCTGAACATGAGTTTGGGTTTTAGGCTCTCTGAGCATGGGACCACTGTCAGGGCAGTGCATGTCAATGGCTGACACATCTAGGTAGGAAGTCTCTAGATAATTCACTAGTGCAAAAGTGAAGGTGTGGTTGTTGTACCATAGTGTTGCTGTAAGTCTGCCTGCCTCCATGGATCAGAAATACCATATACCAAGAGAAGGCACCGTGGTCCCTGAGTATATATCTTAGTCCTGGTTTAAGGATGGAGAAATTAAAGGGATCAGGAGGAGAGGTGACAAGTACACTAACGCAGCAGACTAGTGGCAAACTGGTCTCCTTGTTTCTTATTCTTATACCCTGTCTCCCAGGCCACACTGCTTCTCTAAAATGCTGACTTCTTTCTTCTCCCTCTCAGGTGACATCCAGATTGGAATGGTGGATAAAAAGGGCCAGTTAGAAGTAGAAGTCATTAGAGCCCGTGGCCTCACACAAAAACCTGGCTCCAAATCTACCCCAGGTAAGAAAATACAGAAACCAAGAATATGAAATATTCTGATGAACTAAGGATTGGAGACTTACTGAGTTCCTCATTAGCTGTCACCATATTTGCATTTGTTTGGTTTGCTTTTTAACAAGGAATATGTGTGTGTCTATATCCTTGCTACCACTTCTTGCCACCTTGCATCTGCCAGTTTCATGCCACCTTTCAAGGAATGATTTTTCGCAATTCAGCATCTGTTCTGGAAGCAACATTTGCAGAGATGTTTCTTAGGCAAGTCATATATCTAGAAAGGCTTGGTCAATGTAGGTGAAGTTTTTTTGTGTTTGTTCCACATCCAAATGAGATGGAGAAGAGAGGAAAGTGGTTTGAACAAAAAGCTAAACAGACCTACATGCCAGTATCTTCTGTATGCAACAGTGCTTCAAGAAGACAGCAGGCTATGCTAGTGCCAGTGTCAGTAATTTGCATCATGAATGTGATTTAATATTGTATTGTTTATAAGGTAAGGACATTTTTTGAAGTTCTAGTTATTTATAGATATCTTTATCAGAGAAGATTTGTAATCACTGCCACAACCACTGCTTACCCTAACAACTGGAGCAGTTGTTTTAGATAACATTTTAGATAACGTTTTGCCAAAATGGTACTTTACAACCTCCTTAGGAGCTGAAAGAGCATGTAACGTCTATGTTACTGGAATGACTTAGTTTTAAATAAAACTTTCAATAAAACATCAAAGTATTTTGTTTTGAAGTATCTGTGACCCCTAAACTCACATAGATGCTCCAGAGTAGCTATCAGAGACAACTAATTCCTGGCAAAAGAAAGTGTTTTTAAAATGACAGGCATGAGACGTAATTGTTGTTAGTAACATCTTAGAGCATTGCATTCAAAATTTATTAAAATCAAATTGCTTTCTTATGGACTTTGTCATTTACTTTATGAATATAATTGTAGTCAAATTATACAGTGAAGACAACGTGTGTCCTTGTCTTTCCATTCAGCTTCCTTTTAAGGCATTTGTCCTCCAGCTCAGATGTGCAATGTAGCAGTTTCTAAGTCTAAACATAAAATTCATGATGTTCTGTTTGCAGCTCCGTACGTCAAAGTGTATTTATTGGAAAATGGAGCATGTATAGCTAAGAAGAAGACAAGAATTGCACGGAAGACCCTTGATCCTTTGTACCAACAGACACTGGTTTTTGAGGAGAGTCCACAGGGTAAAGTCCTTCAGGTCAGTTGCTTCTTAATCCCATTTTAGGCTATCATTTGCAGAAGCACTTGCATGTTTACTTAAGTTTAAGCAATATGCGTAAACTCATTCCAACTCACTCAGAATTTCATTTTATAAATACCAGCAAACACATCCTTGTGGCTTCAGACCTGCAAAATGTCTGGCTGTATTAAACATTTCTCTTTTGTTAACTCGCTCCTCTCCTGCCGTTAGGTTTTCCCACAAGAGGGAGCAATCATTCGCCTTTAAGAACAACATTTTCCTTATGCTACACGTAACAGGAGGTGCGAACATATAAGCATGGGTGTGGGGACAATGCTGAACCTGTATTTTATGTTCTTCCAGGTAATAGTTTGGGGAGACTATGGCCGAATGGACCACAAATGCTTCATGGGTGTTGCCCAAATCCTTCTGGAGGAACTGGATCTGTCCAGTGTGGTAATAGGCTGGTATAAATTATTTCCACCTTCATCACTAGTGGATCCAACCTTGACTCCCTTGACACGCAGGGCTTCCCAGTCATCTCTGGAAAGTTCCACTGGGCCTCCCTGCATTAGATCATAGTAGCAGGTGCTGTCTGATAAAAACATCACCCAGGATAACAGTTGGAACCAGATATTCACATGATCAAAAAACACTGTTGGAGAGAGACAATCACTTCTGTTTTCACTTGTAGTAGTTATCCAAAAATATGTCTGTCTGTCGAGAGATGGCTTAAATTGACAGAACAAAGGTATATCATATACAGCCAATCTGTTAGCGGCTGTCACCGATGCTTATATTGATCAAAAAAGAAAAATAATGAAAGAGAGAGAGAGACATTTAGATTCGACAAAAGTCAAAGATGACCCAAACTGGAAGCTCTCACTCTGTTAACAATGTTGTATTTTTCACATTCTGACAGAGCCCTTAAGCAGTGTTACCTTCCTGGTGTTTCAGCAGTTTTTCTGTACATGTCACTTCCACTAGTTTTTTGCCATGCGATCCTGCTAGTTTTGTAGAAGTCCTCACAGCGCTAACAGAGACCCTTCCTTTCTTTTTCTAAATCAAACAAAAAAGGGCTGAAGCTTATCTCTGTAAGCATCGTTCGAGTGTTCAACAGCCACAGTTAACGATTCCAGCAAGTTCAAATCGTTTCTCGGTTCTGGCACTTCCAAGTCTCTCACAGGGGAACCCAGAACAAATGACCAATCTAAGTTGTGTTCTTAAAAATAAATAATCATCACAGTGCCACTTTTTTCTTTGTAAAAAGCAGATATGTTTGCATTATATATAATAACTTTTATGTTTATGATGTTTTGCATGGGAGAATTTTGAAGAATTCTGCAACTAATGCTGGGGACTGGTATGAAGCAGCTTTAGTCTTAATTTTGACATTGAATATGTTACTGGTAATGCAATTTTCCTCCTAGAAATTGAGAGGAAATATTTACGTTTCTGTGTATAAATGTATATTTGACTTCCCAAAATGTTGACCAGGAATGGATTGAGCATATGACACTTTCAGCTGTACCCAGGCTTCTCTGATGTGTGTCGCTTCAGACGCACCTGTCTGCCCTGGATAGAGCATGGTATGAGTTGTTCAGTGTTTCACTGGAAATTCCAGTTGAAATATTCTGCACTTACTAATGTTTTTATCAAATTTTAGTTTACATTTCTTTGAGATTGATGCAAGCACAAGGCTTGATTTTTTAACGCGAGATATCTTACTTTTTGGAAAAAAAAAAAAAAGTCAAATTTCAATTTGCTTTTTATTCATTTGAGTTCTTCTTGGCCTTGAAATCCCTTGTGATATTCTGTAAATGTGCGAACAACTGCAGATTCTTGCAGGTGCATTGATATGTTTCCCTTCCTTTTACAGGCCATTCAATTTTGTGATCACACAAATAGAGCAGCATGACTTGGAACTGTTCAAAGCTGCATGCACGTTTTGTAAAAAGAGATGAAAAAGGTTATTTAATAATGTATGTTAGTTCCACATAGGCCAGCTTGTATGTTGCATGTACTTGTACAGTTTGCTCGTAATTACTATACTGAAGTAACCAAGAAACCTAAGCCATCCATTTTTCTTATAGACATTTTGCAGGTTTTAGCCAGGCTAGGACTGTGAGTCTGGTGCTAAATGTCTATAGATGGACTTTATTTTTTACCCTATGGAAAACGTGATGTAGTACGGACCAAATTCCTTCAATAACTATTTTGGTGTAGATTCCTACTGTGGGGCTGTAACACATGTAGAAACTGTGTACACACTAGGTTTTAATTCATAGACATACTGCCTGCACCAAGTGAACTATTTATTATTACTCAACACGTGGGAATTATTCTGCCCATCTTTCTGTAGGGCGCGGATTGGTTACTGCTCGACCTGCTGAGCAGGAAGAACTCAAGCATTGGTGCACTACTACTAGATCCTGTTCTGTCTTAGTGGCCAAAAAAACCCAACTAGTTATAATTCGATAGTATCTTTCTATTTTGACCACTTGTCTTAACACTCCCCTGTGCTTTTAATTGAACTTCCAACTCATGTTATGTAAACATGTTTAATAAAATTTCCTTTTCATGTCCAGTGTAGTAGTCGTGCTCTCTGTATGTTCTGAGGTTCATCTGTGATTCTGCTCACTGCAGGACTGTGTGAAATGTGTTAAGGAACAGTACAATGATAAGTAATGTCTGTGGTTCTTTTGATTGCTGTAATAGTGTATGTTGAAATCTGGGGCCACAAGCTGAGGCCTGCTGAAAGTCATGTTTGCTTGGCTTCCTTTTCACCGTCAAAGGAGCCAAATTGTGCTCTCATTCGTTGAAGCAGGTGACCTGAAGTCAAAAAAACCCCAAATTTAGCCAAATTACCATCTGGTGAAACCAAATCTGTTGGAGTTGAGAGATACTGTGACTGCTGGCACTGGGTCAGCAGGGCAGTGTGTGTTAGAGCCAGACACCGGCTCTCCCTTTGGTGTATGCTGAGCCTTTAAGACGTGAGGACAGTTCCTGATATTTTGCACTTTTTAAACCCAGAAATACGCCTTTGTGTTGTAATGCCATTACGGGCAATGCTTTATAGAAATTTACCCGAGAGCAGAATTTGGCGCTAAATTTTATTAGAGAAGTAACGTTTATGTGTTTTGTTTGATTTTCAGTTTTCCATGTCCCACAGATACCTGATCACAATTTAAAAATAACATAAAGACAATATTGCCTCACTTTGAACACTTTTGTTTATTACTTTATCTAACTGAATACATGGTTAAGCTACTGAAAAAAAAAGAATAATTAAACATGGTAAATCTCTGAAAAAAAGGCATGTTATATTTCTGCTTCTGTGTGGTGGGAGTGATCTGTTTAAATACAGAATTTGTTGTACTGTTGCAAAAAGCCCTCCATTTCACAAATCCCATGGCTTTGAATGTTTTGTCCAATACTAAGATATCTTCTCCTTTCTGATTCCGAGAAATAAAAAAAGTTCAGCATTTCTGATCTCCCCCTAGAGTACAGAAAATATGACAGCAAAAGAACACATTGAACTACTTCATTTATGGTGTTTTGATGAACGAGGATCACAAATGCAAAGACTTCAGGAATGAAGTAGTAGACTGTGCTAGGACAGATAAGTTGTGTGTTGGTCTCCTTTCCCAGGGACTGTTGCCTTTTAAAAACTCATTGCTGACTGTTGGGATTATAATACACAGATAAACCAGTTTTAGTTCCCTCCTGGTTTTCCCTTGAGAATGCGGTACTGCCTTATATGGCATAAAGAGCAAAGATACTAAACTTGTAATCCCCATCGTATAAGCAGATAGTTATTTTCCTTGTGATGAGTGCATGTTCTAAATTTTGTATTGAAACGCAAATTTAGTGTTGCTCTTTGTGGGCAGAGAAAAAGCTTTTGGCCTTGACCTTGGTGTTAGACAGACATCAGAACTGCTGTGAGTGGGTAGGACAAACCAGAGCTTCATGATCTCCTCCCTTCGTCATTCCCAGAGAAACGATATGTGTACTTTTGTTGTCTGTTTTCACTAAAAAATAACAGTCCCAAAAGTCAAGTTCAGGTCAGGTATTATATACTATACATACAAGAAAAGTTCAGAGTGCATCTTCGGTGGCTTTTCTCCATATTCCAAGACTTTACTTAAAGCCTGTGACTTATCCTCCGTGAAGGAGGGTGTTTGCTTCTCCTCCGTAGCCACTGTTCTATCGTCCACAGCCTGTTTAGAATCATAGAATCACAGAATCATAGAA